>NW_005841871.1:25823-42323 GCF_000455745.1 Alligator sinensis
AGCAGATCATATTTGTCCAGGTGACTCTAATTTTATCCTTTATTATAGATTCTACCAACTTGCCAGGGACAGAAGTGAGACTTACTGGTTTATAATTCCCAGGATCACCTCTAGAGCCCTTTCTGAAGATGGGTGTTAGGGTGGTTGGTAACCTGGCACTGCTCTGGAACAGAGGCCATTTGAAACAATAGGTTACATATTATTGCCAATAGTTTTGTAATTTCATCTTTGAATTCCTTCAGAATTCTTAGGTAAATGGTGTCTGGTCCTGGGGACTTCTTACTATTTAATCTATCAAGTTGTTCTAAAACTTCTTCTGTTGTCACTTCAATATAGTCCAATTTTTCAGGCCTATCTTCTAGAAAGGAGTGATCTGGCATGGGAATTTCCTCAGTATCTTCTCGGATAAAAATGGATGCAAAGCATTTATTTAACTTCTTTGCAATGGCCTTATCATCCCTGAGTTCACCTTTTATACCTTGGTCATCTACTGGTCTCACTGGCTTCCTGCTTCTGAGATATTTTTTTAAAGTTTTTATTATTAACTAGAGCATCTTTTGATGGACATTCTTCAACCGTGTAATATAAATACAAAGGGAAGAGACACAGAAAACTGAACAAACATTTATTGTAATATTTCACAATATTTTGCAATGTTTTTTGAGTTCCATTGGACGTAAGGAAGGGAAAAATAAGCCGAACATAGAAAAAACAAACTATTTTTATTAATCTGTGGGATATTCTTCCGCAGGAGCTGGAAGATGCATCACTTGGGACTTTTAAAATTAAATTAGAGCAATGAAGGATACACTGTAGGAAGATGGATTTCTCAGTCAAGGGAAGTATGGGTTGAATGAATGGACTGTAAGGTGGATAGAAAGCTAGCTGGATCATTAGACTCAATTGCTTAATGCATAGTGATCAATGGCTTGAAGTCTAGTTGGCAGCTAGTACCAAGTGGAGTACCCCAGAGGTCAGTTCTGGGGCCAGTTTTGTTTAATATCTTCATTAACGATCTGGAAGTTTGGATGGATTGTACCCTAAGCAAGTTTGCAGATGACACCAATCTGGGGGGTGTAGTAGATATGGTGGAGGGTTGGGCTAGGATTCAGAGTGACTTAGACAAATTGGAGGATTGGGCCAAAACAAATCACATGAGGTTCAACAAGGACTAGTGTGAAGTCCTGTACTTAGGATGGAACAATCCCATGCACCCGGTACAGCCTTGGGGCTGACTGCCTGGGAAGCAGCCCTGCAGAAAAGGACCTGGGGGTTACAGTGAACAATAAGCTCAATATGAGCCAGCAGTGTGCTCTTGCTGCATTGGTAGATGTGTTACCAGTAGGCTAAGGGAGGTCATTATTCCCCTCTATTCAGCATTGGTGAGGCCACATCTGGAGTACTGTGTTCGGTTCCCCCCCATTCCCCCTCTCACTACAGAAAGGATGTGGACACCTTGGACAGAGTCCAGCAGAGGGCAACAAAAATGGTGAGAAGGCTGCTGGGGCTGGGCACATGACTTATGAGGAGAGGCTGAGGGAACTGGGTTTATTTAGTTTAGAAAGGAGAAGACTGACAGGGGATTTTTAAAGGCAGCCTTCAACTACCTGAAGTGGGGTTTAAAAGAGGCTGGAGCTAGATTGTTGTCAGGGGTGGCAGATGACAGAACAAGGAGCAAAGGTCTCAAGTTGCCACCAGGGAAGTTTAGGTTAGATATTAGGAAGAATTTTCTCACTAGGAGGGTAGTAAAATACTGGAACAGGCTACTCAGAGAGGTGGTGGAAGCTCCATCTTTGGAGGTTTTCAAAGCCTGGCTAGACAAAGCTTTAGCTGGGATGATCTAGTTGGGGATGATCCTGTTCTGAGCAGGGGGTTGGACTAGATGATCTCCTGAGGTCCCTTTTACCCCACATTTTCTATGATTTCTATATTTCTGAAGACTATCTAATAGCTGAGTTTGTCTCAATATTTTGACATGCGTAAAATTTAACTAAAATTTACCATTATTATTTGTTCATAATAAAGACAAGAAACTACCCTCAGATTGGTTTTTGCAAGATTATTGAAATATGACTAACTCTAATAATTCTAGCACTTGTCAAGGAGAGAGAAAACTACTAGAGGAAGTAAACAGGCACCGTGCATTTAGATTGTGCGGGAATACTAGTAGGCATCAAGAACATATTAGTAATAATTATGTTAATTATCAACTATCAGTTTGTCAGCCACAGTGTCTAAATGACCTGAGTATAATATATGTGGAGTGCCTCTCATACATGGACAAATAATAATCTGGTAATTTTAAAAAATGCTTCATATGCTCACCTCTTTTTTTTTCTTCTTTTTTTTTGTTTTTATGCATGAAAAAGTCTTTTTTATGCACAAACACTTAAAAAGGAGGAATTGGTGCCAGGCACAGTAATGGACACCAGTCTTTTTCTTTATTGGGTATGATGGCAATATACTCGTGGAAGGAAACATTCTAATCTCATTGTCCTTCATTCATTTCATGAATGGAACTGCTACCCATGTCAATAGGGTTTGTACATGTGGCAGGAATATAGAGTATTTAATACTCAGAGTCTAATTTATTTCCAAAATGTGAATTTGGAGAAAGATTGTAGAGAGTGAGTTGACTGCAACTCACGCTGCTGTAAGAGAGGTCCATCTTGAGAGCTCAATATTAAACCCTGTGGATAACTGATAGCAGGCATAATTTGAAGATTAGAATTTTATGCTAAAGCTGGCAAATGTAGTTGACAAGGAGGGATTTTTTTAGGCACAGCCCTGATTCTGGAGTGATATATAAATTGCATGACCTCAGCAGTAGTTCTTGGAGGCATTGTTTTTTAGACAGTCCCCTGAGGCCTTTCCCTTTTATGCTTCTACCTTGCTCCAAGGGGAGGTTGTAATTTGCGGCTTATCTAATTATAGCAACAAATTACAAGGTTTCCCCTTGTAATGGGTCAGCCTTTTTTCATATGGTTCATGTAGTTATAGAACAGCAACTATAATTTTACATTTGAGTGGTTGAAGCAGACAATTGTCAGGAGCAGCAGTGTACCACTGTGATACCTCCTTCATATTTGTGGATTGGGCCTTGAGTCATCATATGTTTCATGGTCTGTTCTGGGTGACCACATTCTCACACTGGAGAGTATTTTAATTTTCCATTTGTGCATCAAGTACCCACATCTCCCATGGTTTGTGCGGATATGCTTTAGAATTACCCATAAACAGTATGGGAGATCAAAGCTAGGGACCTTCTGGTTTGGATCTAGCACAAGATGTTTATATGGGATTTCCTGTGAACTCAATTTGGTTTTCCAAGCTTCATCAGGGTTGAAGTCACATTGTTGAAGGTTAAGAAGGGTTTGCATGACATTAGGGGATGGTAAGGAACATTACTGAGGTCCCGGTGGATGGGGCAATGTTTGTTTTCCTTTATTCACTGGACTTCCAGTAGAGATGCTGCCTCACAACAAACAGGTTGAGAAGTGATGTGTGATAGCATGGGCAGCCAAGGGGTTGGGGCTGACTTGAAGGTTCCAGAGATGCACCACATTACAGAATTCAGTTGGATGGCAACAAGTCAAGTGTGACTGCTTCTTGTCCATAACAGTGCACAGCGCATGGCTACAGAGTATGCAAGGGCCAGTGCTGATGCCTGTAACACCGATGCTGATGCTCCCCAGCTTGTGCTTGCCAATTTATTAACCAAATTGACCCTTATCTTCATCTTGGCTGCCACCTTCTTCAGGTGGCCAAGCAACATTAACATGTGGTCCAGCCCCATTCTGAGATAAGGTGGAGTTGGGTTGTACCTCACAGTGTTGCCACAAAAAGTTACCTTCAGGGTATGCATTGCATTAGTGTTATGAAAATGGAATGCAGTGACTGATGTTTTTTGGAGGATTTGGCTTGCATCTCCATTTCTGAAAATGTTCCTCCATAGTATTCAGGTTCTCATTCAAGGTGGACTTGATGTCATTGAAGATTTCTGCTTACATTGCCAAAGCAAGGTCATTTTTATATACAAGTATGTGTGAATTTGTTGGTGGCATATCACTTTATATACTTTAAAGAGCATTGATGTGAGTATTGAACCTTGTGGCAGTCCATTGCTGAGGAATTGGAGTAAGCTGGAGTAAGCAGTCACTCAGGTGGCCATGTAGCTGCCTGTTACTCAGCATTGTCCATACCAGGTATAGTGTTTAGTGGCAGAGTATAATCTTTTCTAGCTTCAGCATCAGACCTTTAATCCAGATCATGTCATAAACTGATGACAGGTCTACAAAGACTGCACTGATTTTGGATTTTTTTCCTGAAAACCAGCCTGGATGTGTGTTGCAAGGGCCAAAACTTAGTTGCAGCACCTTTGCTTAAGCTGGAATCCCGCTTGTTCATCAGTGATCATTGGCTCGATAAAAGGGCTGATTCTCTTGAGGATGATACACTCCAAAAGTTTATAGGTTGTGCAAAGAAGTGATATTGGCCGATAGCTTCCTGGGTTGTCAATCAGCTTACCTGGTTTGAGTATTGCAATGGCTGTCGCTTCCTGCCATGCTTTTGGTATGCACCCAGATTCCATGGCTTTGGTGTACAGTTTCACCAATCATTGGAGTCCCTGGGGGCCTAGACGACGGAGAAATTCTGGGAGGATACCATCTCCAATGGTTGCCTTCTGTTACTTTGTTCCAGTTAATTCCTTCTTCACTTCATCTATGCTAGTGGCAGAAGAGGTTTGTATAGGGATTGATATCATTATCCAGTGTAATCGACGATTAACCTCTTGTTTGGTGTTTTTGGTTGAGGTCCTTTTGTATAATTTACCAATTTAGAAGCTATGGAGTTAGAGAGCTTTCTGAGCAGGCTCATGGTAATGCTTACTACAATACAAATAAATTGTATCCTAAGCACTGGAGCCAGTGGTTAATTGTCAACTGTTGATCAACTGTTGATCATATAGCTGCAGTGTGCTGTGAGGACTGAGGCCAACAAAAAGCTGCTTGTTGGTCCCAGATCCCACACCACATCAGAGTATTGAAACCCCTCCAGTGTGGTGTGGGGAGGTGAAGGGAAGCAGGGCCAGGGAGGGAGAGAGGAGTGAAAAACAGTTTTTTGCTGATCCCAGCCCCAACAGCATGCTGGAGTCTCTTGATCATATTACCTCCATGGAGCAGTTGGATATTAGCTCAGTACATGTAAGGTAACGTCCTTGAGATACTCCTCACTAGAAAAGTCCTAACCTTGCTATACTGCAACGGCACTCACCATGTCCTATACTTCTTGAATGTTCACATTTTAAGTGCAGTTAACATGTCCTAAGTATAACATGCAATACAGCCCTAATATAAAAAAACAGATATGTAAAGCAGAAGTCTCTGCTTCTGTCGCTTTAAGTAAAGAGGTAACTTCCATTTGACGGTAGAGTGCTGGAGTTTGATTCACATATCAAAGTTCTCTAAACAAGTCATTCAGATTTTCAAATTTTCAAGATTCATGATAGGAGAGTTGCAGCTTCTGGTTGGGGCCACAATTCAAAGCTAAATGTGATAGTGAATTAATTGCTTATTTAGTTTATCATTCTTATTTTTCTGGTGGGGATCACAATCTGCTAAGTGCTGTACAAACACAGGTGAAAGCAAGTTGAATAACTCTCAGTATAAAAGAGTCAGACAATAAATGAAAGAGAAGAGAGCAGGAGAAATACAAGTAAGTTCATAGGGTAAGGACCAGTACCTTAATTCATTTTTTATCAGTGAAAATATTATATATGTACCTTAACAGTTTTACAACTTAGGTGCCCACTTACACAAATGTGTCTTGATTTTGAGAAGTTCTGGTCATATAAGTATTATATTCTTATTAAAATAATCTTATTATTCTCCAAATTCTTATTATATTCTTATATAATATTGCTTTCTTATTAAAATGCACTCTTATTAAAAATAAGGAATGACAGTTCATGGGAAAAGGCTATACAGAAGCTAGAGAGGAGAGAAAGACAGAGTTAATGGTCAAATCCTCTAAGGAACAAATCATCTCCCTCACAGCAAGTCTGAGTAAATAGACTTTGATGAGATTTGCTGGAGGGGAGGAAGGGAGCAGAAAATATCTGCCGCCCCACCTTTCCCAGGATTCAATGTGCTAGTGAGTATTCTCTGTGGTTCTTACTGTAGTCTTTGGACACTGGTAGCCTCCACAGCAGCTGCTTCCAACCTATTCTCTCCTCTGAGCACACAAATGGAAGTAAATGGATGGTTTCACTGGTGAAACTGAACAGATGGTGACCCTCTGGGCACATCTTATCTCTTTTCACCCATCCATGCCAAAACAGGTATGCACATGGCATGAAGCCAGCCCAGCTGAATATAGTTGTGCAACTAGCAGGGGGTTACAACTTGGTGTCAAATCTACATCCTGAAACTTCCTACACAGAAGATCTGCATGTTTAGATGATGCACGCTCATTAACCAATGTGCTGTTCTCAGACAGCAACTGTCCCAAAAATTGCCTCTAACTGGAGACTAAGCTGTCCTGTGGTTAACAAAATTCTGACTCTCCAGGGCCTATTATTGCTACCCAAAAAAGCAGAAACCCAATGTGTCTGTACAAAACTGAACATTTGCTCTCATCCTAAGAAGAAGAAATAAAAATGCAATAGTGCCACCTGGAAACACTTGCCACAACAGTATTTTTTGTAGGCAATACTATATTTTTTTTTCTCTAGCCTTTTCCCTCCCTAAATACATTTTATTTTTCATTCTAATTCCAAATGTCTACCTTTAGCTGACTGCATTACAAGTTCTTCACTAAACAGCTACATTTAGTGATAGTATGGCATGCCACATATCCTTTGGTTTCATTATGGATTTTTTGTTTAAAATAGCTACAAGTCTCCATAACATTATGGCAGGGTCACTCAATACAAGCAACTGTGACACAAAACCTTCAGCTGTCAGTAGCATGGATAATCCAGTTGCTGAAAGTTAGGTAGTTTTATTGGTAGGTAGAGTCTTTATCTAGGAAGGGGTATGATTGTAGAGACCAGCATCAAAAACACAATGCACCTTTTCAAATATAAAATAGCATTTATCTTTAACAAAAGAAAAATATTGTTTAAGATGGTTTAAATATTGTTTAAAGTAGTGGTGGGTAAAATATGGCCCCTGGGCTGGATCTGGTCTGCCAACTGGTTGTATCCACTAGCTCTGTGAGAAGCTTCAGTAGCTGATTCAACTGGAAGGAGATTCGGCCCAGTTCAGGGACCGAATCTCTGAATCTGAATTGAATCAGGAGACCAAGTAAAAGCTCTGAATTGATTCGAAGCATCCAAATTGACTTGGAAAAGCATCGGAAAAAGATTTGGCCAATTCATAGATTTGGCCATAGATTAAACAGGCAGCTGACAGCTTTCTCCAGTTGGTAAGTCTGTTGGGGTTGGGGGAGTGGAGAGGGAAGTGGAGTGGGGGAGGGAAGGATTGGGGCTGGGACAAGCTGCCCAGCCAGGTGGCATGCATTACTTGGGGAGGGAGGAGGTGGGGGGGGGGCATGGGATGCAGGTGCAGCAGTGCTGGGAGTGGGAGCTCTGCTCTGCCACCGCTTGCCCAGTCAGGGCAGGGTTTGGGAGGGGGCAGGATGCAGGTGCAGCTCACTCCAGGCAGAAGGGGGCAAGTGGCAGCAGGACAGAGCCCCTGTTCCCAGTGCTGATACAGGCACGGCAGTGCTGGGAGCAGGGCCTATGCCCTGCTGCTACCCGAAGCAAGCTGTGCCTGTATTGCACCCCACCCCCCTCCTGTGCCAGCTGGGCAAGCAGCAGCAGGGCAGAGCCACCATGGTTCTTCCCACCAGAACAGAGGCAGGCACAGCTGGAGAAGCCCCCATGGCTGCACTGGCTGGCCCCATCCCCTGCCCAGTCCCAGACTCCCGGTACTTAAAAAAAGAAAGCCCTGCACTCACCAGCTGCAGCAGTGGCAATTGGGGGCTTCTGAGGGCTCGTGGCAGAGCAGCCCCATGCAGTGTGGGACAGTGGGGATTGCCCCCCCCCCGGCGACCCCGGGGGAACAGCCCCCATCCTGTGAGACAGCTGCCCCATTATGTCCCCACCTGCCAGCTGGAGCTCCCAATTCAATTCCCCAGCTCTCTGATCATTCCCCCAGCTCTTCCCCGGGGGCGTGGCCCCCGGCTCTGCACACAGGGTGGCTGGGGAAATAGCCCAGAGTCTCCATTATCCCCAGCTAGCAGCAGCAGCCTGCTGTCATCTTGCATCATGTGGGGGCCCACACCCCTCCCCCGTCCCCACTGGAACAGCTCGGGGAAATGATCAGAGAGCTGAGGGAAAGATCAGGGAGCTGGGGAATCAAATTGGGAACTGTGGGAATGTTCAGGGGATAAACATTCACCTAGCTCCTAATTCAATTCCCCAGCTGCCAGTTCAATTCCCCAGCTCCTGGTTTGATTGGTCTGGGAGCTGGGGTGGCTGCAGCAGTAATTTGGAGCCCAGCAGTTCTCAACTCCAGTGGTCCCAGCTCCCAGACAGCATGTAGCACCCTGCCAAGCTATGCTGCACCTGTGCCATAGGGTGGGTGCCAAGTGGGGGGGGTGATCCCTGCTGCCCCCCACTGCCCCACACTACGCCGGGGGGGGCTGCCACAAGCACCTAGCGGCCCCAATCACCACTCCTGCAGCTACTGAGTGCGGGGATTTTGTTTGTTTTTTTGTTTGTTTAAAGTGCTAGGACTAGACTGGGCCGGGTGGGGGCTGGGGCTGGGCAGGACAGCTATGGGGGCTTCTCCCATGGCTCTCCCCACCCGGGGAGAACCTGCCCAGCTGTGCCTGCCTCTTCTTGGCTGATCCAAATCACCACAAGTCTCCAAATCAATTCGGAATCTTCCAAAGCTGGCATGGCCAAATCGATTCAGGAGTTATCTGAATCTCCAAATCAATTCACTGTCCTCCAAATTGACTGAATCCAATTCTGAATCGAATACTTCCCTATTCGTACAGGTGTAGTATCCACCCCATGGGTTGGTGGCCATAAAGTCATAGGGAGCTGGTGGTTTCTGTTGCCATGTCATGCTGTTTTCATGTCATGCTCATCCACAGCTTGCACCAGCTCCCACCCTGAGCACCACAAGCAGTGCTGGGTGCACACTGGCATCAGCTGCGGACAATGCTTGCAGGTTCCCACCAGGGATTGGGGTGACTTCCCGTGACTTTAGCTGACATGCTGATGCAGCAGCATCACCTGTGGACCCAGGAGGATGCCCCAGTCCCCAGGGGGAAGCTGCCACCTGCATCCATAGCTGATGCCGGCACCTGCCCAGTGCTGCATCTAGCACATGGGCCAGGAGCTGGTGTAAGCTGTGGGAATGTGCTATAGGTTTGGGACAGTTGTGGGGCAGGGGTAGGGAGGAGTGGAGGAAAGCGAGGAGCAGAAGACAGAGACATAGAGAGGTGGCCCTGCCCATGATGAGCATCAGCAGCCGGTGCTGGGTACGTCAGCTCCTAGCCTGTGCACTGGAAGCAGAGCTGGACAGTAGGGCTGTGCAAAGCTTTGGTCCCTGATTTGATTTGGCCTGATTCAGTGGCTGAATCTAAGAATCTGAATCAAATCAGAGGACCCTTTAATCTCTGTGAATTGAATCGGAACCCTCCAAATCGATTCAGGGAGATTTGGAAAGATTCAGTGATTTGGACATAGACACAGCTTTAAATGTTTTTTTCTTCATATCTCTAGGTACCAGGCAGCTCATGTATGCTATGATTGCAGGGTGCATGGAGTTTCCCACAGAAGCACGGGAGGCTCCCCAATGTGCTCAGCAGCAGACCTGGAAGTTAACCAGAAGCACTTCTGGTCCACTTCCAGGTCCACCAGAGAGTGCATGGGGTGGGCCCCTGTGCCCCACCCCAGCTCAGCAATTGGGGCATCCTGGGTCTGGGGATCCCCGGGTTCTCCCCATGGCCAATCACCAAGTCAGGGGGAGGTGCAGAGGCCCCCCCCCAGCATAGACCTAGAAGTGGTCCAGAGGTATTTCCGGTCCACTTCCGGGTTCACCACTGAGCATGTGGGGGGGGCCCTCATGCTACTGTGGCATGCTCCATCCACCCCAGCATTGCAACATTCACTATCTGTGTCTGGTAGCATGAGGTATGTAGAGAAAACATTTAAAGCTATAGTTTCATAGTTTCATAGTTGATATGGTCAGAAGGGACCTGAGAAGATCATCAAGTCCAACCCCCTGCCATGGGCAGGAAAGAATGCTGGGATCAAATGACCCCAGCAAGGTGATTGTCCAGCCTCCGTTTGAAGACCCCCAAGGTAGGAGCAAGCACCACTTCCCTTGGAAGTTGGTTCCAGATCCTAGCCACCCTGACTGTGAAGTAGTACCTCCTGATGTCTAGCCTGAACCTACTCTTGATCAACTTGTGGCTGTTATTCCTAGTTACTCCAGGTAGTGCTCAGGGGAACAGGGCTTCTCCCATTCCCTGCTGGTGCCCCCTGGTAAGTTTATAGACAGCCACCAGATCCCCTCTCAGCCTTCTCTTGTGGAGGCTGAACAGGTTCAGGTCCCGTAGCCTCTCCTCATAGGGCCTGCCCTGCTGCCC
This sequence comes from Alligator sinensis, assembly GCF_000455745.1. NCBI lineage: Eukaryota > Metazoa > Chordata > Crocodylia > Alligatoridae > Alligator > Alligator sinensis. Next base: position 36,435 of record NW_005841871.1, read on the forward strand.
CCAACCATGCAAGTGGCCCTCCTCTGGACCCTCTCAATGCTGTCCACATCTCTCCTGAAGTGCAGTCCAGAACTGGACACAGTAATCCAACTGTTGCCTGAACAATGTCACATAGAGAGGGAGGATCACCTCCTTGGACCTGCTTGTGAAACATCTGTGGATGCATGACAAGGTGTGGTTAGCCTTACTGACTGCATTCTCACATCAGCGGCCCATGTTCATCTTGAAATCAATAATAATTCCCCTACTGGACAGGTGCCGGCATCAGCTGTGGACACAGATGGCAGTTTCCCCCTAGGGATCAGGGCATCTGCCCAAGCCCCTCCTTGGGGTAGAAGGGCAGGCTAGAGGCTGAACCTGCTGAAGCTGCAGCCCCAGATGCTCTCCCCCTCTCTCTCCCCCCCGCCCATTGCCCCATCTTACATAGGGAGTTTTGGGGCACTGTTATGGGGGCAGGTGACCCAGCTCACAACAGTTCCCCAAAACTTCCTGTACCCAAATAATTTCCCACCTCTCATTTAAAGGCTATGACTGTGGTTTTCATATAATTATAATGGGAGCAAGGATTCAAGATTTCATAAACATATTTGGAAATCTTATTATATATGCTTTTTCAGAGTTCCTACAGCAGTGCGATGACTTCTTTTTCCTCTTTCTGGCCTTTCACTCCACATCTCCTCAACAGATCTATGTGTTTTGGAATTGTTTGCTCTCCTTTTAAATCAAAATGCAGAAATCTGTACTCTGAATCTATAGGTTTACCATCAATAGATTGATATGTGCACCTGCTAGCCTGTACCTGCAAAACCCTACAAACTTTGAAGAATATACAGAACAGAAGGAAGCACTGGGGTTACCTTATGGCTTACCCCCTGTAGATCTTTAGCAGGTCTAATACTTTACCAGATGATCCAATAATTGTACATTTGGCTATTCTGATACCTCTAATTGAAACTTAGACTTCAGTACTTTAAATGACATATATGTTACTAAGAATCACATGATCTTGATTTTTAAGTTTTTATAGTTCACTATGCAGGTATATGTTTCTTCAGTTGTCAAATGCTTGATTCATAAATAGTAGTGCTGTGCGAAGCAGTGAGTATTTGCGTCGGATTTGGATTCGGCTGATTCGGGGGACAGTGATTCAATTTGGTGATTCAGATCACTGTCCTGAATTGATTTGACTGAATATGATTCAGAGATTTGGCCACTGCCAGATTGGCCAAATCTCCAAATTAGCCCCATTCCCCACCTGCTCTCAATGGCTGCCCCACCCACTTTCCCAGCTCCTGGCTCTTAAAAAAAAAAAGCTCCTGCTCACCAGCTGCTGCCAGGCGGGGTCGATCCCCACTGCCCCCCATTTCCCTATGCTGTGTGGGGGGCTCTGCCATGAGCCCCTAGAAGCCCCGAGGCTGCTGTATCAGCCAGTGAGTCAGGACCTTTTTTTTTTAAGGGCTGGGAGCTGGGGCCAGGCAGGGCAGCCATGGATGTGGGGCGGGGGGGGGGGGTTGGGAGAGAGGGCAGGGGTCCGGAGGCACTCAGGGGGAATGGGGGAGCAGGCAGGGGATAGGGCCTGGCAGAGGTCCCCCCATGATCCCCTCCCAAGTAGGAACTGCCCAAATCGCTGAAGCTCTCCGAATCTTTTCTGAATCAATTCGGAGAGCTCTGAATTGAGTCAGACCTTTTAGTTGGTCTCCTGATTTGATTTTGATTCGGAGATTCAACTGCCGAATCAGACTGAACCTCCTCCAAATCGAACCAGCACCTAAAGCTTCGCGCAGCCCTAATAAATAGTTGACTCACACCTACAGTTCAGCATAATAAAGGAACAGGCTATTAAGCCCTAGAAAACCCTTCGAGCTTAACTGCACTGAAGGTATGCTTTCCCTTGGTTGTTCTTCACTGTAACATCCTAAAACATGTTATATTTGAGCAGTGTGTATAATAGATTGCTTCATGGCCAAACACATAAATTTGGGGAAGAACAAAGGCTTAGGTTAAATCAAAGCAGATTTAAAAAAAAAAAAAAAAAGAACGTTAAGCACAATTAAAATATTTAAAAATATATATTTTGGGTAAACCCAAAATATTTCATTCAGTACAAACATTTTAACATGGACAACATTTTAAATGATTTCTTTTCTGAAACAAAAAAATGTCATCATCATCTTTCAATTAAACAACGTCAAAATGAAATATTTAGATATTTTAAAAATCCCTCCCCATCCACTTTTATATTAGAAAGTGTTTTCTGAATTTGACACAAATTTCTTAAATAATTTGTCCATCCTAAAGTATATATTTGTTGGCAAATTTACCATTCATCTGAAAAAAAAAATATTCCAGCTCTACTTGAAATGTATTAAAAAACCATTCAAGAAATCCAAGATTTATAGGTTTAATATAAGTAGTGGGAGTAACCCAAACTCCATTTCACTGAGCTGAGCCCCCTGTCTTCTGTAGGCAGTTGAATGGTAATTTTATTACATATCCTAAAACCTAAAAACAAGAAGGAAATTAGTAAGATTAAGAAGGCTTTCCACCTTTGACAAAACAGCCAAATACTACAACGTGACAGGTATGATAAAGAGCTTAGATGTTCCTCTGATATTGTTCTTAGCTATAAGCCCTCAGGCTTTGTTCTACATGCTTAGTTAAACTGTTTTTATCTTATATAAATCCTAGTAAGCTACTTTAAGACCCATCAGACTACCTCAATTGCCATTTGAGTGTTTTTTTCTGCACTAACTGCGTCTTGTTAAATAGTTTGATGTTTATGTGTCTAGACTTGGGTTGTTTTGATATTGATTTTGTACAGAATGATAATGGAGCATAGTAGCTACATTACTTTTGCTGTCATATACAGTAGTAATATATCTCTTTGAATTTTTTTATAATGGGAACAAAATCTAGAAGTGTAGATGTCTAAATTTAGCAATGATAGTTTTCATTTTGCCATCTTGGATTTCTTTCTTTTGGGCACTGAGGAGCTTACCTTTTGGTTAAGGGTGCAGAAAATTGACACTTACTGCTCAGTGTGCTCCCTCTTTTTTTCTTGCTTTCATGCTATCACCGTAATGACCTTATTCCAGACCTGAGAAGCTATTTTCTATAGGGACTTAATGTATCCATCATAAACCAATCACTTTCAAGGCAGAAATTCCTATCCATTACAAGAAATAAATGTTCCTTGGTGTTTTGTTCTGCTTGCCTCCTTAGGTCAGTGACATGAGCTGGAAATTGCAAATAAAGAATCAACTTCATTGCTCCATGATTTAAATTAAGATGAATTTAACACAAGATTTTTTGAGTAGAAGCCGGATAGAAAACATTATTAGGTTTATTGCTAGAAAATAAAGCTGGAAATGCCTAACATCATGACTTTAAAAATGAGAATGAGAATATAATCTAGTTTCATTTTAGAGATATCTAAATGGGTCTTGGGTGTTTAAGTCAGAGGAAGCAATCCAGTTTTACCATCAGCAGAGGAGGAGGACCTGAGTTCTAGGCTCTGGTGCTGGGGTTATTTCTAGTTTTTAACCAATAACTCCATAAAGTATAATGCATGAAGGATTTTGTGTCAAAGTAGAAGAATCTCCACCCCTGGATTTTTCAAGAGCAGGTTAAACGGATGCTTGGCTGAAATGTCCTTTTCAGGGATGATCCCTCCCTTCCCTCATGAGGTCCCTTCCACCCCTACTTTCTTGAAATCTTGAAAGCAAGGACAGGAGACTGGGACTCCCAAGCCAAAGGGAGTAAAGTATCCTTAATCACTAGGGTACAGAGGTATGTCACCCAGACTGTTCATGCATTTCTTATCCAATTGGTCATTGGTTAAAACAAAACAAAAAAAATCAAGTTAATGCAGGCAGCAGGAACTCAATCTCCTTTGTCAGGATTTTGTATAAACTACTAAGCAACAGAAGTGTGGTTTCTCTCACATACTCCCAGAACTCTGCATTTTATATTAGGGAGTTATTGTTTAAAAAAGGAAAAATGAGCCTGGCAGCCTCCCCTCCAAGGAATATTTTAACTAGTAGGATACAGGACCATTTCCACTCTCCATCTGGCCCAATGAATACTACATTCTTGGCTTGCCTACGACTCAGCTTCAACAGGTGACATAGCCAGTCTTCATGAAGAGTGGCAGAAGTTCATACACAACCCTGTGCTTAGCGTTTCCTGTTGCCTCCTGTGTCTCTGTACAGTACGCTAACCTGCCTAATTCCAGTTAAATCAGATCACTCTTTAGAAGTATTGAAGTTCATCCTATATATGGATCCTGAGCACCTAAACCTCATTAAATTGCAATGCTCTCCTGGGTGAGGTATCTGGATTTTCAGTGGGGAGCAGCCTACCTCTAGGTACTTTTGAGAGTAAATTAGACACTTGCCTAGGTTAAGTAGCCAATTGTCTGGTTTCTTTTTTCAGACCCTTAATGTACTTACTAGTTCTCTCATGATGTGGAGGGTAAGGCTGATCACCCATTTGAAACCTCCAGATTTTTCTTGTCTGCAAAACAAACAAATTTGTGTATAGATTTTTTTTTCACTTTCAATCTGGCATTCAGAAGTTCTTATTTTGTTGCCAAGCTGTCAAGTTTTGATGAAGTTTGAGAATTAGAAAGTATCTGACATGTCCTAGTAACCCAAAAGGGTGCCAAGCACAATGGGACTCCTTGTCTCATATTTCCTATTTCCAAAATAGTAGAGGGTAGTGGATTCCAATCATGATCCACTGACATGTCTGGGTGTGTGGAGGGACTTAGCCTTCACATTCATGTTCAAATTATGTCCACTTGGGCCACTGGTATCATCTGAGATCTCTACTGGACTATCCCTGCTTGGTAGTTTGGGGTTAGGTAACAGTTCTAGATGCTGAGGAAAGTCTGAAAAAGCTTGGCCTGTTTGGTCTGGAAAAGAGAAGATCAAAGAGGGTTATGTTAGGGAGTTTGATAACAGTCTTCAAATACCTGAAAGGTGATTGTAATGAGGATGCTGGGAAGGCATCCTCTGGACATACATTATTGCTTGTGGCTGTAGAGAACAGGCTTGGGAGCAATTGCCTCAAAATGCAACAGGAAATTTAGGCTGGAAATTAGGAATATTTTTCTTACTATGAGAGTGGTGAAGTATTGGAACAGGTTACCTAGGATAAGTATAGATGTTTGTGGAGGTTAGGGGGAAATTAGCTCACATTAATGATGGCCATCCAATCTAACTTAGTTCAGCCAGGTGCAGACCTTGCACTTAGGTCCCTAGATAGGTCTATCTAAATTCAAACTGGGCAAAAGTTCAGGAAGGTTAGATCAGTCTAAAAATAGACAGCCCAGTTAAAGGTAACTCTACCTCAGAGGCAGTCTAACTTAGATCAAGTTCAGAGAAACCAATTTAACTGAACTTCTGTATAGTTCCCACTACAGCCTTGGGGCTTGGAAAGCCCAGACACTGGTCCCAGCCCCAGGGTTGCACTTTTCCACCCACTACCAGCACTGGATTATTTTTAGTCTCCCTGGGCCCTACCCCTCACTACCACATGGACAACCCCCGCAGGGGCCAGCCTTGTTACCAAATTTGCCCATTACTTTGGGGTGTGCTCATTTATTAGGGATAGTTTCTAGGGACTTGGTGATTCTGTCAATTTGCTGCTTGTGTTACTATACGGAGCTGTATCTCTCCCTTCTGCAAGCCCTCACCCCCAGTGGAGCTATCTTGCAGGACTCAATCTCAATGGGACTGGGTTCCTCCAGCCACCAAATCAGTCATACACACAAACACACACAAATTAACGTGACACGCCTGACCTGGCCGGGCTGATCAGCATGGACAGGCTGACACCCTCATATGCCAAGAATCAGTTCATAAGAGCAACAATAAAATGCAGTCA
>NW_005841871.1:43051-43264 GCF_000455745.1 Alligator sinensis
CCTCAGCTTAGCATGACTTTTCCAGATTTTACTATAGTCTTTTAACAGACTTAAGACAATTATTGGGGTACTCATAACCTTTTGTGGAGAGGACTCCCACCAGTCGTCTCGGGAAAGGTATGACAACACCTGTGATTAGGGCTCCAGCAGGCTGGATGCTGTGATGAACCCTTAACCATTGTTCAAATGTTGCCCATACCCCCTCTGACTCGG
>NW_005841871.1:43381-60167 GCF_000455745.1 Alligator sinensis
GTGTGTGTGTCTGGGGGGGGAAAAGTCCTTAGTAAATCCAGATTAGAACTGGTCTGATAAATGCTGAGCTGGGTGTGTGTGAACATGGGTTGATTAACATTTGAAGCACAGATTCCCCATCATGCAGTGCTCCCCTGCTTCTCTGGTCCCAGAATTCACTGCAGTCTCTGCTTCAGGCTTTCTGTTCTCCATCTCTCATGTAAATGAATGGTCATCTGGTTCCATCTCGGATGTAAATGAGACCTAGGGCAGTTGGTTCACTCTTGTCACCCTTATCTTGAGGGTCTTAGGTGTGTCTCTCACTGCATCTTAATCAGTTTCATTTAGGTAGAGGAGGGGAGGGAGGGAGGGGGGTGATTCCTTTGTGAGTCAGACAGACTGCATCCTGTGCCAGGGTTGCCCAAGAACACACAGCTGAGACGTAACAGCCTGCCTGAGCCTAGCAAACTTCTCCTTCCACAACCTGCTTCTGGTGCTGATTTTATCAGCTTTCACTGGTGCTTGGAGCCCATAAAGTAATTCAAGATGGAGAGAGGGGTGGGTAGGATGGGAGGGGTTATTTGCTGGGTAGGGGTCAGGTGGCTAAAAATATCCCCTAGTCCCAAAGGCAAGTGAGCCACCACTACCCCACCCCAATCTCCCTGCCCCTCCCCACACATGGACTTTCTTCAATCAGGCTCCTGGGACAGATGAATATAGGTAAAACCGGCTTCAGAAGCAGTTTGCAGGATTGAATACATTTTGTCAGCATTGAGGGGGGGAGGATTGGGGTGGTCTAAGATGGTTTGGCAGGATCAGAGAGCCTTTCCAATGCTACTGACCCCCCAGCCTCCTGAGGCCCTGCTGCACACCTCATTAGGCCTCCTAATCTCGCCAAATCCTCCCAGATCCCAGCAATCCCCATACGGACTCTGCTTGTTCCCTCTGATCCACCAAACCATCCTGGACACTACCATCCCTCCTGCAGACCCTTTTATCTCTCACAGCCCTTCCACTCTTTGCAGGTAAACTGAATTTTCTGCAAGGTTTTATCCTGAGCTGTTCCTGTGCAAATCACAATCCACATTTTGTCCAGAGAGGCTTTATTGTTGTTGTTTGATTGGTCCGTTTTCAAATTGACACATGCTCTGTGTGGTTCTGGGTTCTTCTACACTGTTTTAAACACTCCAGAGACTATTTGCCACCAATAATCTTTCTCAGGATTGTGTTCATTTTGCAAAATATATATTTCTAAGTGAAAAAAAATCTCTGTATTTTCAGAATGGTATTTCCCAGGCCACTTTAAGCAAGTAATATGATTTCTGATCAATTTCAAGTAATTGCATACATATAAATAAAGACATGAATCTTTTCTACAGTGATAGATGAAGGCCAAAGGTTCCATCTCTGTCTGAGAATACAGACACTCATTTTTTTTTACACTTTGTGACACATACAACTCTGGCCCCCAGTTCTGGTCCTACTGATGTAAGAATACTGCTCCAATACCTGTCTTGAACGTGTCAGTGGATAACTTATATTTTTAATTACTAATACAGTACAGTAGTATTGCTGACTTTGGAAGTTTCTGAAATTGTGTCTTCAATGATCATGACTTCAAGATGCAAACCAAACTTCCCATTTACCAACCTATTGTCATCCCTACCCTGTTGTATGGGCATGAAACTTGGCCAACATAAAAGAAACACCCAAAAACTTTGGAAAATTACCATCTGCAATGTCTTCAGAAAAGTTTCCATATTGCTTGGAAGGACAGAAGAATGAATGCCAGATTTCTGGCTCAAGCAAAACCCACCAGCATTGAAGCCATGTTAACAGACACCAGGTCTGTTGGTCAGGACATGTCATAAGAATGCCTGACACCTGGGCTCCCAAAATAGGTCCTTGTAACAGGGTGGCTTGTCCCCTTCAGAGAAAGCAGCTAGTTAGACTTAATGCTAGCAACTGGAGGAAGGCCAGGGGCCATCTCGGGGGCAAGGATGATTAGGTTTCTGTTTACTTGCTTTGTTTGATGAAGGACTGTATATCATTTGAGCAAGCTGAGAGGTGCTCTCAGCAGCAAAGGCCAGCAGGGTGAGAGACTGTGTAGTAGTAAGGCTGCTGAGATATGCTCAGATGAAGGCCAAAGCCTGGTTGAAAGGCCTTGAGGCGGCAACATGCTACATGTGGTAGAGAACATGGGCACTGTATATTTCAGACTGCATCATGCGCCATGAAGCGATGTCAAAACAGATGGAAGCACTGCAGCAGCAATACGCTTTACAAGGGCAGCAGGAGTTCCAGCAAAAGATGAAAGGAGAACAGAAGTACTATATGCTGCTGCGGGTGGAGCAGGTGAAATCCAGCCTGAAAGGGGTTGGGGAAGTTCAGACCACAATGGATGCAAGGGGGATACTTCTGAAAATAGGGCTGGATGGATGAAAAGCCTGAGGTTTTTCTAGAGACTTTTGAGCAGATGGCTGAGGTGTATCAGTTACCTCAGGATCTCTGGGCTATTCAGTTAGGTCCTTACCTAGCTGGGGAGACCCTGGGAGCAGAAGCCACATATACCTATGACACCTGGAAGTCAGCCATTTTGGACCACGTGGGGCTCATGGAAGACGTCTACAGGCAGCAATTCCATGCTACAGGCAGCAGAACCATTTGATCCCAATTCTCAACTTTGGACAGTGGCACAATGCCTTAAAGATTTGTACTACTGGTGGTTGAAACCAAAGATGAACTCAGCTGAGGAAATGGTGGAACTGGAGGTGACCTTGGAACAATTTTGGCAAATCCTGCTGGTGGAAACCTGGGAGTGGGTCACTGGGGATTTTTTTAGAAGTTGAACTGCAATGTGGAAAGACTATAGCTGTGCAAAAGGGGCAGGACCATCAAACTGTAAACCTCAGATGAGGAAAGGTGGGGGCGACACATGAGCCCTGGAAGGGAGGACAGACATCCAGCCCTAAAGTATGGCCTTGCTCCCCAAGACAGCAGGGGTGAGCTCAGCAAGCTCAAGCCATGGAACCAGAGAGAGGAAAGGATGACCATCAGGAGACAGTAGTAGATTGGAGGCCAAGGGAGTCCTCATTTTTTTTTTCATGTGGCCAGCCTGGGGAACTAATGGAGGGAACAAGAAAAACCGGACATCCCAAGCTTCACTACAAAGACACATGCAAGCAAGATATGAAGGCATTTGGAATCGATCCTGCCCACTGAGAAACCTTGCCAAGTGATTATAACAAGAGGCATCATCATCTCCACTGGGGCATCAAAGTCCATGACAGAAATTGGTTCCAACAGCTTGAAGAGAAAAGAGCCCATAGGAAGCAAGCAGCTCTTGAACCACCCAACCATGACATATACATTTGTAACCACTGCCACTGATCATGCAAATCTCAGATTGAACTATTCAGTCACATGAGACATTGCAAACCATCTATGTCATAGGCTGCAATATCCACCGTCTCCTGTAGATAAAAGGATGCCAAGGAAGGCCAGCCTGTACACTGGCACCAAGATTGCCCCCTCATGGACTCTAATTATGTTCAATCTGGAGTCTCTGAGGACAATTTCATGTGTGAAAAGCATATATCTGGGTGGGAGATGTCCAAGTTATGGGCCTTGTGGACTTGGGCTCAGCCCAAACATTGGTGCAGGAACAGCTGGTTGGACCTGCCCAATGTTCTGTTCCTGAACAGACTTGTATGACCTGTATACATAGGGATACCTGGTTGTATCCTATTGCCAAGGTACAGTTGATGATTGGGGCCCAGATGGCCAAGTTGACAGCAGTGCTGGCCTACCATCTTTCCCATCCAGTGGTAGTGGGTTGGGACTGGGGCTCATTACCCACATTCTTATGCCTAGCAGCAAAGAGTATGTTGGATTAGGAACTACAAGCTCCTCTCTCAGGGACATATTTCCCTTTGATTATAGAATCAAGCCCTTCCATGATCAGATTGCCAGAGGACCCAGAGGGAAGCCCTCGCAACAGAAAGGGAACCAGGTAAGGGGGCCAGAAAGGGAGTTGGAGTCCAATATAAGCTCAGTGAACCAGAGGAAAATGTCAAGGATCCAGAATCCTCCAAAAACAAGCCCCTTACTGTTGAAGGAAGACCTGATTTTGTTTAGAGCCAGAGAGAAGATCCAGTATTTGCTTGTCTCTATGGCCAGCTGGCCAGAGTGGACAGGAAAATCAAGGAGTGAACATGGAGAAGCAAACAGGACAGTTTGCAAGTCATGTACTGGGAGTAAGAGGAGGAAGGGGAAGAGGAACCAGGCACCAGATTCTGCTCTGGGAAGGTAACTGAGCCAGGGTTGCCTGTGTGCTTGGCTTGCTGAGAGCTTTTTGGTGGGTTTCTGTGCTTGGGTGTGTGCTCTGAGTATCTGTGTGGACTGATTGCTGATTGGTTGCTGCCTGCATGTGACAAAGGTCCCTAACAAAGGGGCCTAGCCAGTTCAGGCCTAGGAGAGGTATATAAGGAGGCAGTCCAAGCAACCAGGGAGAAGCAAACAGGATAGTTTGCAAGCAGTTCAGTATTCAGTTCACAGGTCAATTAGCCAACCTTCTCTTTGAAGGGGAACCTGGAAGGCAACATTCTTTATAGATAGATAGATAGATAGATAGATAGATATAAAGTATATATACATATGTATGTATGTACAGTATGTATGTAATTAGGACTGGCTAACTACATAGTTTTATTTTAGCAGCTAAAACTCAGCAGCTAGATCCAGACTTAAGTCCCTTGTTTAACTAGAGTTCAGGGCAAGAGGGAGTTTGCTGTCATATTCCTTTACTATAAGCTTGCTGAGAGGAAAGAGTTTGCAAGGAAAAGGGAACCCTTCAGGCCAAGGAACAGCAAACAGGCAGCTACAGAGGAGTTTGCCTTGGAAAGAAAGGTATGAAGTGAGAGGCAACAGATTAGAAGACCTAGAGACATGACTGGAGAATGTCGCAATCTCAGAGCCACTTCCACTTCTAGGATCCTGAACTCAGGATCCTCTTTGGAGCCACCCTTCAGGTAGTTACAGGCTGCTATCAAATCCCCCTGTAAGTCTTCTCTTCTGCAGCCTAAATAAACCCAGCTCCCTCAGCCTCTCCTCAAAAGTCATGTGCCCCAGGCCCTGAACCATTTTTGTTGCTCTCTGATGGACTCGCTCCAATTTGTCCACATCCTTTCTATAGTGAGGGCCCCAAAACTAGACACATTACTCTAGATGTGGCCTCACCAGGGCAGAATAGAGGGGAATAATTACTTCCCTCAATCTGCTGGCAATGCTCCTACTAATGCAGCCCAGTATGTTGTTAGCTTTCTTGGCGACAAAGGCACACTGCTGACTCATATTCAGTTTATGTCCACTGTAACCCTCAGGCCGTTTTCTGCAGAGCTGCTGCTTAGCCAGCCAATTTCCATCTCCATGGGATTCTTCCATCCTAAATGCATCCAGATCTTCCTCTGCTTCTACCTGTGATGCATCTGTCCAGATAGGACCACTCACCTCTGAAGCTCCCACCCAAATCCTGGCTTGGTACTGTGCAGACTGTGGCTTGTAGATTCCTTCCACTATCAGCCAGGTGGGGGAGTACCAGCAATGTGAGTGGTGCCTTATGGTGGTGTCCCTCAGGGAGAAGGTAAGAGAGCTATAGGAGGAGGTACTTCATTGATTCCATGCTGAAGAAACCCTCTGGGACTGTCTAGGAAGGACTGCCAGAGGTGGTGCTAGAAGAGGAAGAGGGCACGTACTCCCAGAAGGGTGGAAGATAGAAGCTTGTATTCTCTGGCAGCAAGAAGAAATCATCATCCCCATGTGCAGTGGTTTGCCTGAAGAACAGATATGGAGGAGTAGAAGCACATTCTATTGGTGGAAGAGACCAGGCCAGGAATCCCCAAAGTGGGGAGGATTGAGACCACTGCCAAGACGAGGAAGTGGTGAGTAGTGGTGGTGGGAGACTCCCTTCTGCAGGGCGCACAGAGATCTATCTGCCAGTCTGACCTGTTGTTCTAGGAAGTCTGGTGCTTGCCTGGAACCCAGATCTCAGATGTCATGGAAGGATTAGCAAGACTTGTCCAACCCTCTGAATATTATCCCATGCTGCTCATCCATGTGGGCACCAATGATGCTTCCAGGGGTGACCCTGAGTAGATCAAGAATGACTACATGGCTCTGGGTGAAAGGGTGAAGGGGAAGGAGGCACAGGTTGTGTTCTCCTCAATCCTTCCAGTCAAGGGGAAGGAGACTGTAAAGTGGATAGAAAGCTGGCTGGATTGTTGGGCTGAATAGGTAGTAATCAATGGCTCAATGTCTAGCTAGCATCTGGTATCAAGTGGAGCACCCCAGTCAGTCCTGGGGTCAGTTTTGTTCAATGTCTTCATTTACAGTGTGGAAGATGGGATGGATTGAACCCCTAGTTGCTACAAGAGGTGTGCACCCTCCTGAGATTCCATTCAGTTTGAACCTCAGTTTACCACCCCTCAACTCCCCAGTTGTATAGGTTAGTGGAATGGTTTAATCAGACTCTAAAAGCAATGTTAACAAAGTTTGTGGAGACAGAACCCCAGAAATGGGGTATGTTTTTACCGTATTTACTTTTGCCAATTCGAGAAATTCCCCAGTCCTCAACCAGTTTTTCCTCATTTGAATTTTTGTACAGAAGACAACTCAGGGGCATGCTAGACCTCCTCCAAGAGGCCTGGCAAATACAGTGCCTGAAGGCACAACATGTTCTTCAATATATTCTTCAACTCTGGGAATAGCTAGACCTGGTAGGAACATTTGCACAGGAAAATCGCTGCAATGCCCAAGAAGCCCAAAATCAACATTACAACCAAATGCCTAACTCCAACTATATTAACCTGGAGACAGAGTCTTGTTGTTTCTCCCATCAGAGGAGAGCAATTTGTCGGCCAAATGGCAGGGGCCCTATGAGGTCATGAGGTGAGTTGGGGAAGTGGATTATGTTCTCCTGGCAGGGAAATGACAGGGAACCCAATTATATCTCATAAAACTTCTGGAGCCCTGGAAGGCTCAAGAAAGCCTCCAGGTTTCCACATGTTTAACAATAGACAAGGGTGAAGGGACAGATACTCTTCAAAACTCAAAAGGTAGGGTGACCCTGGGGAAAACCTGTCCAATTCTCAGCAAAGGGAAGGCCCAGGCCCTAGTGGAGGAAGACATCTTGAAAGGTAAACCTGCGAGGACCCTCTTAATTATTCTCTGTGTTTTGTTGAAGCCTGGATACTCAATACAGAAGGGGCTCTTCAGGATTTCAGAACGGTTCTGTAAAACCGTAATAAAGGAGCATGCTGGAGATGGGGGGTGATTGAGGAATACTTCAGCAAGTAGAGTAGTCCTATCATCCTAGTGCCAAAACCAGACAGGACAGTCTGGTTCTGTATAGACTTTCACAAAATGAATGCATTTACCTAATGCCTCAAATTGATGAGTTACTACAGTGGTTGGGGAAGGCATAATACATAACAAAGTTAGATTTAATGAAGGGGTTCTGGCAGATTTCCTTAACCCCAGAATCCTGGGAGCTGACAGCATTTGCAATATCTAGGGAGCTGTATCAGTTCCAGGCCCTTTCCTTTGGACTCCATGGTACCCCATCCACCTTCCAAAAGCTAAACGATAAAGTGCTGCAGCCACATAAGAGTATACCACTGCATACTTTGATAACATGGATATTCATGAGCACCTGGGGGGGAACATCTCCAACAAGTCAGGGCAGTAATACACTCAGTATGAACTGCAGGCCTTACAGCCAACCTGACAAAATGAAGACTCAGCTGTGTGGAGGCAAAATATTAAGGATACACTTTGGGCAATGTGGAGATCAAGCCCCTTCTAGACAAGGTGAGGGCCTTAGTAGAAGCCCCAGTGCCCAAGACAAAAAGGTAGTTGAAATCCTTTCTTGGACTATCAAGCTGTTATTGGTATTTCAGTCCATGGTACTCTGCTATAAGTGTCCCTCTGACAGATAAACTATGCAACATGACACCCTGGGTGGTACAGTGGACTCCAGCATGAGCAGAGACATTTGTTGAGAATAAAAGGATATTATGTACAGTTCCCATATTGCACAGCCTGGAGTTTGAATGCCAGTTCATCATACAGACAGACGCCTTGGAGAGAAGCTTTGGAGCCATTCTTTCACAGGACTTCAAGGATGGTGAACACTTGATCATGTATACGAGTTGAAAGCTCTTACCCCAAGAGATGAAATATTCAGTAACTGAAGAAATGCTGTGCCATAAGTGGGCAGTCAAGGCTCTATGCTACAACCTCCTAGGAGCCCCCTCCACACTAGTAACAGATCATGCACCTCTAATCTGGTGAAAGGCAATATGGGGTACCAACCCCACACTCAAGCATTGCTATTTGGCTTTGCAGCAACATGAATTTGAGATATGTCATTGACCTGGGACCACACATATGAATGAGGACTTCTTCCATGAAGGGGTGGGGGTATGTGTGGAAGAGTGAATTTCTGACTTTACTCTTGGGGAGGGGAAGTATGTAACTGCCTGTCCCCTTAGGAGAAGGCTGCTGGTTAGAGTGAAGGGCTGCAGCTGGGGAAGGCTATGGGGGTGTGGTTTGCTGGGAATGAAAACCCCAGCAGGCAGAACCAGGGTGGGGAGTGGAGGAGAAGCACCAGAAGTAGGAAACCTATCTACTAGGAGGAAGGTAAATCTGGGAAGGAGGAGTATATACCTACAGCAGACCCATTTCAGGGGCCAGGAAAATAAGGGGACCAGAGCAGGGTAGGAGAAATCCTGTACTGGGCTGCTCCTGCTGGGAGCAGATTTTCTCCCAACAGGGACCACAAGTAGACGTGCTCCCAGGGAAGGCTTACTGCACAGTATTTTACTATACAATAAGGCTTTATAGAATTAATAGCATGTGCAGATGTGCCCCTAGTGTAGAAAAATATTCATCAGTAACTGTATCTTCAAAATGTCTCTCCTTGGGTCTAATGGAAAATGTTCTCTTTTTCTAGAACTATTTAATTTTTTCAGGAGGGATCTCTACGTAACTGAGGAGTTCCATCACTTTTCCTACACTAGCCAATGTGTGTATCCACTGGATTTGCTCTTCTTGTGATTTCCAGAGCAGTTAGCCTATCCAGCTCCTTTTTTTAGCCTTAGGATGAGGGCAGCTTTCTTAAGGGCATGAAGCCGGGGTTGCTTGGACTTTGTCAGTTATTTCTATATTCTTTTGAAAGCCTCCCTCTTTTTTTCTGAAGGACATTCTCAAGCTCTTCCTCTATTGTTTTGGCCCCTACTCTTCCAGGAACTATACAGCTTGGTAAGCCCAAAGGTGTGACGCAACTGATTGTCTTTCCCTTGAAATTATTACAAAGTTTATCTACTCCAGTTTGTTTATTACATGGGTAATTTATTCTACATGTCCATTTAGTGCAGGGAAATTAACCACTGCTAGTCCTGAGTTTTACTGATTTATGTTTCACTACCTGTGGCTCTTTTTCATGCAAAAACACCCTTCCTGTCAACACCTTGGATGTGTGAAAGTATCCAGCTTAAAATGGGAACTTAAGAGAGATCCTCTATTCAGTGACCAACTGCTTAACTGAACATGGTCTTCTGCCTCCCAGACTCCCTGTCTCCATCATTAAGCCACTGTTCCCAAAACCACATCATGAAACCCTATGTTGAGGGAAGAGCGAGAGAGTGTGGTTGCTACTTAACCACCCATAAATGGGGGAGACTGTTTTTCTTGGCAACAGACTAGTAATTGAAATATTCACTTGAAACTGGGAGTGATTTGCCCTCCCTGTATCAGCCATTTCGCTGAAATATATCAGTTAGCACTGAGATTGGTAATACCCTGTTATTTTGAAGCTGATGGTTAAACAAGGTTTACCAGCTTCCCAAATGTTTACATAAAGCTTCTATAAATTATTTGTGTCTTTGGTACTGATTCATTCATTCATTCATGCTACTCATATAGATAATGGTATCCAGGTTGTAGCCGTATTGGTCTAGAGGAAAAAGCAACTGGGACTTGTGGACAGAGGTGATATCTTCTATTAGACCAACAAGATTTTTGCAACAAAAAATCTCTAACTGCAAGCTTTAATTATGCCTGAAAGCTTGCAATTAAAGACTTTGTTTACAAAAATCTTGTTGATCTAATAAAAGAGATCACCTCTGTCCATGAGCCTCATATAGATAATGATATTTTAATATAATTGATTTCTAGTTGTATTTCCATTCTATATTAGTTTTCAGTTTAGATATTTAGTCTAGATAGTAGAACAGAAAGAATTGGAAAAGTCCATGGACCAGATGTTCTCTCCACAGACAGCAAAGAACCTGGGATACATTAGAGGAAATGTAATAAGCCTAATAACCCATTGGTGGTCCACAGAATATGCACACTCTAGTCCTCATAAAGGGAATTAAGCCCCTGGATTCCATTATAAGTTCAATTTTCCTTGGCACCTCTGCAGAGCTCAACTTAAGTGAACTTCTCTAGTCTATAAAACCAGTAAAATATTTAAACATATTTCTTGTTATTTCATAAACACCTGCAGGATCAGTTTAGTACAGAAGCTATCTTAGTAATGAGTTGATATGTCCTAGTGCTGACTGAAAGACACTAATGGCCTGTTTGCAGACTCCAGAAGTCACCCCACTCCTGTTCTGGGCAGGAGCCAGTGGGGTATGCAGGTGGCCCTAGCCTGTTGCATAAAAGCCCTGTGGTATTGCTATGATGAGCATCATAGAATAGGGTCCATCTGCAACTGGAGATGCTGAAGCCTCTGTGGGAGGCTGGTCTTGGAATCAACAGCATGAAATATAGGATTTTGAAAGTCCTAAACTGATGCGAGATAGAGCTGGTTGGATATTTCCTAATGAAATCTAATTTCATGAGCAAATGGTAGCTTGATGAACTCTAAATATATTAGGCTGGACTAGGTTATTAGGTTAGATTAGTTTTCTGCCAGCCCCCCCGGTGGTCTGCTGGGTCTGTTGAATCTAGGCTACCTCAGTCAATGAATCGGGGCATGGCTGCCACACAGATTTCCCTGACTAATACTTAGTCTCTTGGTCTGGGCCAAGGGTGCTCAACCCCTGGCCCATTGGCCACATCCAGTCTCCAAAGCCATGTCTCCAGTCCACATGGCTCCCCACAGTTCTGAAAATTTGGTGGCAGGGGAGTGCCTGCTGCCAAATTTCTGGACCCTGCGCAGTGCAGGCCCCAATCCTGACACATGAGCTGGGCAAGGGAATGTGGAGTTGGGCGTTGTGGGGCCACTCATCTGGCCTGCAGGGCCAAAACGTTGAGTATGATTGGTCTAGGTCCTTAGCTCTATAACAGAGAGCCCCAAAGCTCCTGAGATTCTTGCTTTTAGCCAGAAATCTCAGGTCATCTAGACTTGAGAGTCTGGGAGCTCCTGATGCAACGTGGACTGTTTGTGTCACAGATTCCACATTTCTCACAACAGAGCCATGTCCCTTCATATCCTACAAGTCTGACTCTACAGAAAAGAGACCAACTCCACCAACCCCTGGAGGTCTCTGACACACTGGTTTCAGCAGTGGCCAAAATGAGTGGACATGAATCATGTTCATTTGATTCAGAAGCTGGTGGCATTTTAGACATCACCACATGCTAGTGTCTTTAGAAAAAATATTTTGGAATTTCTGTTTCAGCATAAATTTAAAGAAAGAAAAGAAAAAGAGTTCTATTCTGGACTGAAAGACACCATATTTTACAATGCCAAGTTTGTACCAGAAGGAAAATCTGCATTTCAGATACCTCTGCTGCCTATTGTAAGGGTTCAAGTGGCAGTTTTAAGGCCTTGAAATTCTGTGCCTTTACCTCCCGAGAGAGCATTCTTCTCACTGAACTACAATGTCAGATTTCCTCTTGCTAGCTCTCCTTCTAGCCCCTGAGTATTGCATCCCTTTCTACTAGGTAGCCCAGTTTCAACAGGGGGAAGAGAGGGTTTGACTACCCAGCCCATTCTACACCTTTCTTGGGAAGTAGACTATGGAGGTCCTAGAACTCCACTTTGGGAAGTGGAAATGCTTGTACTTAGCCTATTATGCAAAAGGTGGACACCCCTAGAACCACCCTCCCCTGTATTTTTGAGTGAGGGTTATAACCAAGTTCATGCTTCAGGGGTTGGTGGAGCCCCCCCTGGTGGCCACGCAACCCTTACCCTGCTCCAGCTCTTGGGTGCCCTCTCCTTCTCACTCAACTGCCATGCCTTTAACATAATTATTTTATTGGAAGGGAGCTGGAACCAGGCTCCATGCTGATAGGTAGGAGGTGGGGGGTTGGGGAGACTGGAGGAGGGGAGAGGGAACCAGGGAGGGACCCCCACCAGGTCTTCCACATGCCAGGGACCCCCACAATGATTGCTCCCCCAGCCCCCCTGAGTGCCCCCCGACCCCTGCCTGCTCTCCCAGCCCACCCACTCCCCATCCATGGCTGCCCTGCCCTGCCCCAGCTCCTGGCTCTTTAAAATAAAGCCCCCACTCGCCAGCTGCTGCCAGGCAGGGAGCAATCCCTGCTATCCCACACTGACACACTGTGTGGGAGGCTCTTCCATGAGCCCCCAGCCCCCGCCCACTCTCCTAGCCCCCACTCCTACATGGCTGTCCCACCTGCCCCAGCTCCCGGCTTTAAAAAAAAAAGCCCTGCACTCACTGGCTGCTGCAGTGGCATTGGGCTTCTCGGGGCTCATGGCAGAGCCTCTCCCCCATTGCAGTGGGGAGCAGCAGGGATTGCCCCCATCTGGCAGGAACCAGTGAGTGCAGGCCTTTTTTTTTTTATTAAGAGCCAGGAGCTGGGGCCAGGAGAGTGGGCAGGGAATGGGGGCTTGTGACAGAGCCCCCCACACAGCATGGGGCAATGTGGGGCAGCAGGGTCACCCCCCTGCTGGTAACAGCTGGTGAGTGCCAGGCTTTTTTTTTTTCCCTCAAAGAGCCGGGAGCTGGGGCTGGAAGAACAGGTAGGGGATGGAGCCAATTTGGAGATTCAGCTGATTCAGCTGTGCCCGAATCTCCAAATCAGATCTGGCTGAATCAATTTGGGACAGTGATTCAAATCACCGAATTGAATCACTGTCCCCTGAATCAGCCAAATCCAAATCTGAAGTGAATACAAATTGCTCCGCACAAGCCTACTGCCTAATAGGTCCTAAGGTGAGCCCCAGTTCCTCTAGCTGTCAGCTAGTTTTACAAGGACACCTGTTAGCCTTAAGGGATAATTATGTGGCTCCAAACAACCCTTACACCACACCCATGCCTCACAGATGACTTTGGTGGTCACTTGACCCTAACCTGTTACCAGGCCAGCTCAGGCCTTTGTACCCTTGTTAGGGCCTCAGCCTTCCCTGCCTCAGCCCCTTTTCTATTTCTGGTTCTTTTATATTTGGCCAACTGTGCTGGGCCTGACTTCTGGGTCCCAGCTTGAATTTCACCCTCTCAGGTTGTGCACTTCTTGGACTATAAGCACCTGGCCCTGATCTTGCCCCACTAGGGCTGTCTCCACTCTGCCTCAGGCACTGAGCCTACTCTGGCTCTGTCTGGGCCCCCAGCCCGGTCTCATCCCTGTAGGGCTGTCTCTGCCCTGCCTCAGGCACTGATTCCATCTGAGCCCCCAGTGCTGGTGTCCTTCACTCTGGGCCCCTGTCTCTGTCCCTGTCATGCACAGGCCCTCTTGGCCTTGGCTCTAACCTCCCCAGGCACTGGGCTGTCAGGAGCTCCTCTCCCTGTGACTCTCAGGGCTTGACTGCCTGAGCAGCAGAGGTCCTGGGCTTATATGGTTCAAGCCTGGCCCCCTTCTGGTCAGGTGGCTCTGTAATCATCTCCTCCCCCCACATCCACCTACACCTGCAGGCTGTTTCTTAGGCAGCCTGTCCTCCTAAAGTGTGAGGTGTACCATGCACCCTGTCACAGGGTGTTTTTGGTGCTGTGATTTGTTGGAATGAATTACATGTGCATTGGAGGTCCTTAATGGATTTGTCCTCCCTAAAAATTTAGGTGCTCCTTAGGTATAACCTAAATTGTAACAAAGCTTGCTAGGAGGTGGGCACCTTGCTGTTTAAACTGTATTGTTTCTGAACACATTCAAAAGCTTAGACCTGAGTGTCTGGGGATCTGTTCAGGCTAAATGGAGGCAGCAAATTAATGCCAATGCCTTCTGCTGCTGATTTGTCTGAACTGCTTTTTGTGACATGGATACTTAAACTCCAGCTAAGTCCCATTTAGGTACCTAGTTTACCAATCTGGATCTGGCCCTACATTAACATTCCTGTTCTTTACCAGGAGAAACTGTTTGGATTGGGAGCAATATAATTTTTAGAAAAAGATATTTTACACTCTCCAGCCAAAAATAAAACTACCCGTTGCAGATGAGATGACTTTTGCTAAAGATAAATAGCAATAGATTTGGTTAAAACAAAATTCAAAGCCTCCCGAGTCATTTTGCCAGTTCTACAGCTAGTTTGATTATCATTCCTGGTTGACAGTTACACAGGCTGTTTAGGCTGAGCAGCCAGGGAGTTACGGGACTCAATCAAATAATTTCTGGATTGATGCTGAGCCCATAAAATGATAGCAGCCAGGAAGACAATATAATGTTCTGCAGATGGAGGTGTATCGTTCTAAACTGTTTGTGCTCCATAAAATTATAAAAATGCACAATGTTTCCAATATCAACCGCCAAACAGATGAGAAAATAACATATCCAGATGTTTTCAATAGAGAACACACCATCCTAAAATCAATTGCTATTTCATATTCTTTGTGTTGTTCTTTTCTGCACATGCAGGAAGTATTAATGGTGACATGATTGTATGTTACTGCAGTTTAACAAACTGATCAGGAAGACAAGCTATGTTAGCAACATTATTCAGACATTTAATAGCGTTTATCCCCTTAACTTCATTACAGCACAATACCCCAAGGCCCAAAGAGAGTTATTTTCAACATGACTTCAGATCAGGAGGAGTAATTTCTTACATGGACAACACACTGGTCTCTTTGCATTTACATTCCCAGAGCTCCAGGGAATGAGAAAAGAGGCCTGTCACCTTTTGCCTCCTTCCTGCCCCAAGCATTCTCAGGAGCCACTCCATGTGGTCAGGACTCTCCTGTTACTCCCCAGGGTCAGAAATAAAAGTCCCCAGCCCTCAGGCCTTCACAGCTGTTACCACTCTTCAGACATTAGCAATCTGCCCCTCTCCCCCAAATGATCCCTTTGGCCTCATCCTTTTCCATGTCCTCTTCAGAATGCTCCAAAATGCTAGGACCCAGATCCCATTCCTTATATAGATGTCTAAGCCTGCACAGCTGCTTGGTTAAAAACATGTATGTCTTACTTCAGGAGAGCGCTTCTATTCTGCCCAGGGAAGTACATAGCTCTCGTATTCTCTCGATGACCAGTATACCACTGGCCAGTATACCAATGACCAGTATACTACTCCTCCTTCACAGACTCATGGCTAGTTGACTCTTTTAATGGGCAGCCTTATGTACTTCCAGAGCATACAAGCAACCAATAGGAAATGACAAGTACAGAAGTATGCATCAATCTGTTTCATAGTTGGTAGGGTCGGAAGGGACCTGAGGAGATCATCTAGTCTGACCCCCTGCCGTGGCAGGGGGTCGGATATCACATGCTTCCAATATCTCAGAAACTTTTCTACCCGCCCAAATTTTGTCCCACCAGTTAGTGGTTAAATCATTTGTCTAGAAAGGTGAAAAATACAGTTTTCAGGACCTGCTTAGCTTGGGAGATTTTGAATTTGTATTTCACACTTCTCAGGATAGTGCCATAACTACTAGGTTATGGACTATGCAATAGGACTGTGTGAAACACCATCGTTTCATGTTGACATCCATTTTGCCATTTCAAAGGACAGTGTTTCATTTCATCGTTTTGTTTCATTTCAAAGCACTGTCCCATATCATTTCGTCAAAACTGTTTTGCTGTTTTGACTTGTTTCGACATTTCATCTATCGGCTATTGTCACAACCCAAAAGGTGTGATTTTTATTTGTGTGTGCTTTGGCACTGCTAAATTGTCCCCACTAAATTGCAAGCTTCCTTGCACGGTGGAGTTTTCTGCTGCAAAAGAGAATCCCGGTGCAAGGGAGAATTTCCCGCCGATTTGAAGCTTTCTTTGCAGGGTGCATTTCTTTGTTGCAGCACAGAAATGCTCGTTTCAAAGAGTTCCCGCCATTTGTATGTAGATTTGAGTCCCATTATTGGCCAGTTCTAAATTATTCACACGTGGCGGCTAGTGATTGGCTTGCTAGCCGTATAAGAGGCTTGAGTGGTTTCCGCCCAAGTTGGAGGACTCCACGAACAAGGGAGGAAGAGACTTCACGCTGCGTGAAGATCTCTAAGCACTGCGGATCCTCACGGACCCAGTGCATTTGAAGCAGGCAACGGAGATCTGATCAATCTCTAGCCTCTCCCCGTCACCGATAGAATTCCTAGACGTACCCCACCTGCGCGCAAAAGAACTGGACCCACGGAGCCTAGCAAACTCCGTGTGAATGAGTGAGCAGAGGAACCCACGGAGCCTAGCAAACTTCGTGTGAGTTGGTTCAGAGCTCTTCGGGACGAGTACTTTCTTCGGCTGCCGCGACAGGCTCGCGTGTTCAGAGCCTTCAGCCGGATTGGGCTAGAGTTCACGAGTCTAGAACTCTTGTCCGCCTCTTTCCTTTTTCTTCTCTGTAACTGCAACTGAAGCAAGCTTTCCAGCCTACACCACTGCCATCTCGGTGTAAGTAAACAATCTTTTAAACTAC
>NW_005841871.1:60709-60928 GCF_000455745.1 Alligator sinensis
AGTTGGAGGTCCCAGCTGCATGTGGCCATTCAGGCGGTCGAAGAGGCGGCTCAGAAAAGGGATCTCAGAACGCCAGCCCAAGACGGCGCTGAGCCGCAGGAGAGCCGCGTGGAGAGGCCGGAAGAGAAGGGCAGAGCTTCGGGTGAACCCGCGAGGGTAACCCCGCCCACCGACGTAGCGTCATCGTCGGCGGCTCCCCCTAGACACGCAGCGTCCCCC
>NW_005841871.1:62920-65261 GCF_000455745.1 Alligator sinensis
GCTGCGGATCCTCACGGACCCAGTGCATTTGAAGCAGGCTACGGAGATCTGATCAATCTCTAGCCTCTCCCTGTCGCCGATAGAATTCCTAGACGTACCCCACCTGCGCACAAAAGAACTGGACCCACGGAGCCTAGCAAACTTCGTGTGAGTTGGTTCAGAGCTCTTCCGGACAAGTACTTTCTTTGGCTGACGTGACGGGCTCGCGTGTTCAGAGCCTTCAGCCGGATTGGGCTAGAGTTCACGAGTCTAGAACTCTTGTCCGCCTCTTTCCTTTTTTCTTCTCTGTAACTGCAACTGAAGCAAGCTTTTCAGCCTACACCACTGCCATCTCGGTGTAAGTAAGCAATCTTTTAAACTACCGATACGCGTCCATGCCTAATTCCAGAGCGAAAGCCTTCCCTCTCCGCCCCCGCGTGCCTGGGCTGCTGGCCACAGCCCGCGTGCAGCGCGAAAAAGGGCCCGGAGCGCGCCCGGCCCGCACAGCTATAATGGGAAACAATGAAAATGCCTAAAGTGCTGTCATTTATTGCCTGATTCAGATGCAAACTGCAATGATGGTAGCCCCTTCTGGGTGCATGATGCCTGCCAAGTTTCAAGGAGACAGGTGCAGAGGTGTCTCAGAAACTGCACCTCAAAGTCTTGAAAGGACAATTTGCCACCGGTGGCAGACTCCTGTCATCTGGCGCACAGATCTGGGGGCTCACACTGGCTGTAGAGCTGTGCTGGGCTCCTTCCAGGGATGCAGACCCTTGGATCTGATCCCAGGAGGCTGCTGCGGGCACCTGGGACCAGCGCTGGGCGCAATCTGCACCCAGAGCTAGGGAAGACAGATCCTGCCAGTGGTCCCAGACAGCAACAGCAGACTCTTGTCATCTGGGCTCAGATCCAGGGGCCCACACCCCTGGGAGGGCTTCAGAGCTGTGCTGGACTCCTCCTGGGGATGCAGGCCCCTGGATCTGTGTCCCAAATGAAAGGAGGCTGCCATGTCAACTGGGACCAGTGCTGGGTGTGGGCTGTGTCCAGCAGCAGAGAAAATTGCTGCTGCTGCCTGTCCCAGGCAGCAGTGGCAGCATCCCCTCATCTGGCACACATACCCAGGGGCTCACGCCCATGGGAGGAGTCCAGCACAGTCTAGAAGCCCTCCCATGGGTGTGAGACTCTGGATCTGCACCCCGGATGAGAGGAGGCTCAGGCTGCCTCTTCCACCTGGGACTGGCACTGGGCACAGCCTGCCAGAGAAGACAGATGCTGCCACTGGCCCCAGGCAGCGGTGGCAACCTCCTGTCATCCGGGCACAGATCCAGGGGCCTGCACCCCTGGGAGGGATGTGGGGATATGCCAGGGTCCTCCTGGGGGTGCGGATCCCCGGATCTGCGCTGGATGACAGGAGGCTGCCACCGCTGCCTCAGATCAGCACTGGGTGCAGCCCATGCCCAGTGCCAGGCTCTATGGAGCTCAGCCCAGCTGTGGGAAGCTGAGTGCAGACCTGGTTCTGCCCACCTTTCACAGCCGGTCTGTGCTCTGCCAGCCCTATGGAGTGCAGCTTGGTGGCAAGAGGTGAACAGAACAAGGGCTGGCTTCCAATCAGCTCTGCCAGCCCCACGGAGCTCAGCCTGGCACCAGGAGGTGGATTACAGCACTGGCTTTGTCCACCTCCTGCCAATGGGCTGAGCTCCATGGGACTTGCAGAGCTGATCGGACAGCAGCCCAGTGGTGGAAGGCAGACAGAGCCGGCACTGTGCTCCATTCAGCTCCTCCAGCCCCAAGGAGCGCAGCCCAGCCCAGCAGTGGGAGGTAGACAGAGCTGGCACTGCACTCTATCTCCCGCTGCCCGGCTGAGCTCCATGCAGCTGGCAGAGCCTATTGGAGTGCAGCCCGGTGGTGGGAGGGGGGCAGAGCCAGGGCTGCACTCCGATCAGCTCTGCCAACCCCCCCAAGTGCACAGCCCAGTGACGGGAGGCAGGGAGAGCCAGCGCTGTGCTCCTTGCCGGGCTGAGCTACATGGGGCTGCGGAGCCACTTGGAGCATAGCCCTGGCTCTTCTCTGCCTCCCACCATGGGCCTGCTTCAAAACTCAAAACATTTTGAAACTTTCAAAACATTTCTAGTGCCCTTATTTTGTTTGACAGCTGTTTCAATGCTTTTTCTTTCATTTCAATTTCGCTGTTTTGATCTCGCAACGCGTTGAAACACCTCCCTTTAGGTTGGATCACATCCCGTGACCCCCAGGGCTATTTTAAAGCCTTTAAAGCATATAATAAACCCCCTTCTTCCCTTCTGTAAAGCTTCTTCTGCCTGCTCCAGCCATGTTCACAAGAATTCCCCTTCCCCTGCCCCCG
>NW_005841871.1:65271-75353 GCF_000455745.1 Alligator sinensis
CCACTTCCCCCACTGGCTGCTATTGTTTTTCCCTGGGGGCCAGGGAAGCTTTAAACCAGCTCCTGCCTGCTTCAGCCAGGCTGCACAGAGGTGGGCTCAGCTGGGAGCAGTGACAGCAGCAGAGGCAATGGGCAGGAGGGGCTCTCCCTTTTTCTGGTGGGACCCTGCAGGGTAAGGGAATGCACCTCTGCCAATCTCTGCTGCTACCGCCATTCCTGTCCCAGCTGAGCCTAGCCTCCTCATATCTTGGCTGGAGCAGGCAGAAGGAGCTTTAAAGCTTCCCTGGTCTGGGACAGTAGGAAAAGCAGTAGCAGCAGATGGGGGATGAGGAAAAGGAGAGGGAACACGAAGGAGAAATGGAGGATTCTTATTTGCTTTGGGGACTTTAAAAAAGCCCTCAGAGGCTCCAGCACTTTGGGGAAGGGGGCTTGGATCCATCCCCTGTTAGGCAAGGTCTAGGATACCTTTTTTTTTTTTAAATTAATCTGCCTGATCAGTCTTGGGACTACAAAAGGCATGATGCCTGGGACTGTAATTAGTGGCAGCTGTTGCAGTGGAGAGCCACAAAAACCAGAAGTGGCACTGATAGGTGCACACAAACAGCCGGGAAGAAGTTAAAACACCAGCTCATGCAGATCTCAACCCCTGGAAGGGGAAACCAGCAGAGACGAATGCCTATGTGACTACACGGAGGTACAGTGACTGCCCAAGCCACCCGAGATAAGGACAGGCTGTGGAAAGGAATTGACTTACCAGAGCTGAAGCTTGCAGTGACAGAGTGTCTCGGGAGGTCTAGTGAGGATCACACCAGTGAGTGGGGGCTAATAACCTGGAGAAGGAAGGAATCAAGGAGTAAACTAACAGTCAGTTATGCATGGATGCAGCTTCCCTGGATAAAGGGAAGTTAATGCACAGTAGCATTCATCAAGGACTGAGTTATCTGAGGGACTGTGTTGACTACAGAGCCCTTCTGGGCCACTGGGCTCAACCCTAAACTGATGGACTTGAGAACCCTGAGGGGAAAAACCAAAGGGAGGAGTGTCTCAGGGTTATGAGGACTCAATAGGATAGCAGCCAAAGAGACTGTGACAACTCTTTGGGCGTGCTCGCTCATTGAGGAAAAATTGATGCTGCAAAGTACATGGAGTTGGGAGGTGGAAGGCCGGCCTCCAGACGAAGAGTATTTGTAATCTGAATAGCAGCAGAATACCTGGAGTGGTAAGGACAGGGTATGGCAGTGGAGGAGCCCTGCAAAGAGGTCAGATGACCAGTTAGGCTGCAAAAGAGGACCAGCTGATCTACCTCCCAACTTATATCTTTCTTTGGTTTCTTTCTTTACAATCAAAGGCATGGCGGGCGAGTTCCAAAGAGAGACCAACCGGTCTGGGCAGACTAATGGCAACTTATTGCTCAGCAAGAGGAAGGACTTCTACAGTACCACATGAGGAAATATTTTGGTGGCTACAGCACTTCCCTGGGAAATGGGGAATCTTGGGTTCAAGCCCCCTCAGAATGAGTTGTCCTAGAACCTAGGTCTCTAACTTCCTGTCCAAGTACTCTAGCTACTAAACTATGGGAAAAAGCAGAGTGAATCCTCCTCCACTTTTTTATGACTTAGATGCTTGAAGATTAAGGAGTGTTACAAAAGATACATTAATGATTTTCCAGGGACTTGAGCCCAGTTAAACTGGATTGCACTTAGAGACTTAGTGTATATCCACATTCCCTTCCAAGACTCCCAGGGCACCCCTTACCCCTTATGAGCACTGTGCATCCACCCACTTCCATTCTACATGTGCATAATCCAGAAACAAAGCAGTGAAGCTGTAGTAGGGGTGTCCCTCCCACCCACTGCCACTCTTGAGATCTCTGTCTCTAGTGTGCCAAGGAGAGGTAGCAAGGGGCACACCCTCAGTAGGACCTCACTGCCACATTTCCAGCTTGGGTATACATAAGTTGATATGCTGTGTGGAAGAGTGGCACCCCATGTCAGGGAAGAATCAAAGACCACTTAGACTATTAAATGCCACTTAAGTGCCACTTCAGTGCTGAAGCTGTTGAAGTTGAAAAGGATCTGGGCCTTCTTCTTTCTCTTTTACATACATGCAGTGCTATGTGATGCTACACCTGATCCATTTTTTCTGGGATTGGCCTATAAAGACTTCAGCTTCCCTCAAAGAACTGCCAGTGTCCTGGAGGTAGGCTTCAGCAGAGAGAAATGCGGAGTGGAGAGATTGAAATACCTGTCTCATACTTCCATTTTCTGAACATCCTTCTATTATTCCTTGCTTAGACAACTAATTTATTTTTCCAGCCTTATCTCTCCCATTGAACTGGGTTCGCTGCGGTAGCCTTCAGCAAGAGTCCAGAGTGGGGCCTAGACCTGTAACCTTGATTGCTTTTTCACCATGAAAGAGCAAATTAATAAATCCATTCCTTTAATTGCTATTAATTGAAATATCCTCTCTTCTATTGGTTCTTAATTATGATTCTCTACAAGCTGAAGATTAGTAAATCTGTAATCAAAACAATATTCTCCAAAGGTTTTTCAAATGCTAATTAATGTGTGATTGCCTTCATCTCTTTGACATTCAAACTAGTATGATGAGAAGTATCACTGCAGTAAGAAACATTACCTTTAAAAATATAGAAAGATTAATCTTAACTGCATAAAGAGTACAGCATTTACCCATAGAAGTTTTATCATCGGAGACATGATATCTCATTTTTATATCACAGAATCACTGAAACAGAAAAAAAATTACTTCAGCAGCTATAGATTAAGAAGACTTTTGGTTGACATGTTCAATAGTTAATTAAAGAGGAGGTATTGTGGCAACCAACATGGTAGTTCGTAATGTGACCAAAGGGCAAAATACTGCCTTGTAAGTATACAAAGGAAGAACACAGCAGGCTTCTTCTTTTTCTTAATGCACCTTGGTGGTGGCAGGTCATGACAGAAGCATCAGGCACTAACCCACGCTGCTCATTTTTGGAGCATCACTAAAGAATGCTGCTAAGCATGTTGCCTTCAGGCCTCCCTCAAACCAGCCAGCCCTGCACCAGGAGACTGTCTTAAGAGCCCTCCATGCAGCCACTAACAAGTTGCTCTCAACCGCTCCCTAAGTTAACAGCCCTAATGTTCTCTGTGGTATGGAATGTAACAAGAATAAAGATCGGAAAGACACATTTAGTTAAAAAGAAAAAGTGCAGAACTAGAGAGATGGTTGAGTACACTTAGTTGTTTAGAACCACAAGGAAGAGTACTACAGAAGACATCAGAAAATACCAGAGCACTGTGATCTAGGATATTGCTAAAAGAAACAAAAGAATGAAATATAACTAGTGACTGGGAAATAGCAGATGTTCCCCCACAAGGGCAAAAGTGGAACTGGAACTGCAGAAGGCAACAACGTCCCACACAACAGAAGAAAATGAACCGCGCAGTTTAGAAAAATACAAATAAACAACAAGTATTATCATATTCCCTGACACTGAGGAGTAAAGACCCAAGGACATTCCCCTACAAAAAGGGAAAGGTGCAGAGAAAACAGAAACTGCTAAGGGTATGATGGAGGGGAAAATATTTTACTAACATCATTAAGACACAGGATGTACTACATCCATGTGCAAAATGTTATGCAGTATGCAACAGAAATGAGAAAACAACATCATCCTGTGGTCAAACTACTCTTCTGAACCTTCAGTAGTCAGCATCCTAGACAAACCATCTGCTATATCCCATTTCATGGACGTTTAGAAAGTAGGATCAAAGGACCAGCCCATGATGTATTGACATAATACACACTTCCTGTCGGTTCGGTGAAAGGTTACTCAGGTGTGTACTTACCGGATTGATCTAAAAGGTTTGTGAGTGAAGTCAGGTGCAAATATATGATTATTTTTCAAGCTCCCTTTTTTGCCTGACAAAGCAAACCGATCTCATTTCAATACAAGATACACTGAATCCTGTATTTTCACTGGGATCATTTTCATATCTTGGTACCATTTTTTTTACCTGTAACCTGATTAAGAGGAGGTTGCTTTATACGGATTATCCATAGCTACAAACAGCTAGAGAAGTTCAAGTAGCCAAATCCTGTTCCAGTTTACACCTATGAGAGATGAATTTTCCCTATCAATTTATTTCAGCATAAATAAAAATAAAAATAGTGATAATCAAAATCTGAAGCTATTTCAATGAGTTTCAAGACAATCTCTGACTGGCTGCAGCTGAGTATCTATTTCATAGACATTAAGGCTGGAAGGGACCTCATGAGATCATCAGGTCCAGCCCCCTGCCCAAGGGGCAGGAAGTCAGCTGGGGTCAGATCACCCCAGTAAGATAAGCATCCAAGAATTTATTAAAGGTATCCAGAGTAGGTGGTTGCACCACTTCTGCGGGGGGTCTATGTTAGATTCTGGAGGCTTGGACAGTAAAGAAGTTTTTCCTTATGTCAGTCTAAAATGGTCTTCCAGCTGTTTGTGACTGTTAGACCTTGTCTTCCCTTGGGGTTCCCAGGTGAACAGACATTCTCCCAGTTCCTGATACACACCCCTTCTATACTTATAGGCTGCCACCAAGTCAATCCTGAGTCTTCATTTCTCCAGGCTGAAGAGTCCCATGCCTCTTAGCCTGTTCTCTTGACCATTAATCATGTGCGTGGCTGTTCTCTGGACTCTCCCAAGCTCTTCCACATCCTTTCTAAAGTGTGGAGCCCAGAATTGGATGCAATATTCCAGCTGCAGCCTCACCAAGGCTGAGCAAAGCAGGATGATGACTTCTTGGGTCTTGCTTGTGATGCATCGGTAGATGCAAAGCAGAATTTTGTTTGCTTTGCCAACCATGGCATAGCATTGGTGGTTCATGTTTATTTTGTAGTAAGTCACGACCCCCAAGTTTTTTTCAGTCATGGTGCTAGTGAGTGTAGCACTGCCAAGCCTATAAGTATGATGTGGTTTTTTTTCTCCCGAGGTGGAGCACCTTGCATTTCTCCATGTTGAATGGTTTCGTTTGCAGAGTCGGACGGAGTACATGTTACTTGTAAATTAGTCAAATTTGATATGGTCTCATTGGACACAGAGGAGGAATGGACCTGCCTCTTCAGTGTATTTAGAGTCATATCTATGTACTTCAGAACAAAAAGCTTGTTTTGGGGGACATTCTGTTCCTTTTTCCACTACAAATATAACATAGTTATGGGAGACCAAACTGTGCACATACAGTATGATTAATGTTGTCCATCACGCTTAGCAATTTGTGATGACAATGGAGTTAAAAGTGGGACAGGTATAACTGAGGCCTGAACATGGCTTGCCAAAATTTTGCTGGCATTTAAGGCAAATGACCAAGCTGACTCTCAAAGGGGCATAGTGAGTAGGACCAGCAAATAGAAATACATTCTAAAAAGAGTGATTCAGAATCTCATTAGATAACAGTAAATAGGGAATACCATATCACTATTTTGCAGTAACGTTTTACAGGTTCAAATAATACAACTGAAATCAATAGAGCTATATGGAAGCATCAGAAGAATTTGGCGCACTGTCCTTTAAGAATTGATAATGGCTACTACTGTGCTTTTTTAACCTTCATGTTCAAAAATATCCCCTGAACAGATCAGGAAGAAAAATAAACCTGGAGCTGTTGTTTACATTTCATTTCTCTTTTCATCTACCCTGCTTTCAAGCACAGTTGACAAGTGCAAAAACAATGCACACACTAGAAAAAAAAATCTTTAGTTCTATAAAGTATAAAATAGGCAAAGATTATAAAAACAATATCCTACGGGGGAAAGACATTTTCACTGGCATGCTGTCAGCTATCAATCATGCAATTTTATTATCCTTGTCTGGCCTCTATGATTTGCCCTCTATTTGATTTATTAAAGATACTTTACTATTTTAGCTTCCTTTTATTTGTTGTTTGTGAAGCTGGAAATAATGTTATAGATTGCTAATTATCTCTATTTTACTTAAATGTGCAACAATACTAGCACACTAATACATTAGGAGTGATGAACAGAATGTCCACAAAGCAGAATGATCAGTAGCTGCTCAGAAACACATATATTTGAAACATTTATAAATGGCTTATTTCATCTCTCTTGACAGCCCAGTACCCATCTTCTATACTAGAGATGGTCTGATGTCTGCTGCAAAGAAAAGAGTATGGCTCGTGATCCTAAAGTAGCCCTGTTAATACTAGTGGCTTTCCAATTACACCTGCCAGTTGACATGGGGGCAGTGCTGACAGTTGAATTTTTGGAAACAATGGACAGAATTTTCAAAAGTGTCTTAGTCCCCAAGGACCCTATAAAGTCCCTGGGGTTTCTGTGTCTTAGGACAAGGTTTTAAAACAATATTTTGATGTTAAAAGGAGAAGATGGGTTCTTAATAAGACATCCAGAAGAGCATAACCACCCAACTCCCAATGACTTTAATGAGTGACAGCTGCCTGAGTGCTTCGGAAAATGAAAACGCCATTAACGCATTATCTGCATGCCTTTAAAAATCTGACC
This sequence comes from Alligator sinensis, assembly GCF_000455745.1. NCBI lineage: Eukaryota > Metazoa > Chordata > Crocodylia > Alligatoridae > Alligator > Alligator sinensis. Next base: position 71,793 of record NW_005841871.1, read on the forward strand.
CTATATGCCTATTTGCCTTTTAAAAGTGGGATAGAGGCTCCAGAGTCAACTTGGTGATTTTGAAATGTTACTTTTGCAATTTTAGAAAGTAGCTTTTTGCAATACATCAACACCATTGCCCTTCAGCTTTATTAGCAGGGATCTGGGTTGTCTGTTTGCTGTGAAAAAACATGGAAAAATACAGATTTTCTCTTTTAAAGAAAAAAAATGCAGAAAATCATGGGTTTCCCCTTGCAGCCTGGCAGAGATCCAGCCTGCAAGGGGCTGCTTGGGGCTGGGGAGAGCAGGACGTAGGGGGTGCCACATGCCCATGTGTGCGTGTACACATACACGTGGTCAGCAATACAGCAAAGCAGCACTGGAGAGCAGATCCTCCAGCTGCCCCCAGGTAAGTCTGTGGGGGGCATAGGCAATGTGTAGGGGGATGGGAGGGGCATAGGCAATAGAGGGGGAGGCATATTGAGGCAGCTACAGTGAGGGAGGGAGTGGAGCAAGGTTGGCAGTTGGGACTGGGGCCAGGGTGGGAATATGTGGCTTTGGAGACCAGCTGGGGGAGTGGGATGGAGCAATGGGTGGCTCATCAGGGGTTGGGGGAGGGGGGGGGGCTTGCCATTGTGCACACTCCTAGGGAGGGAGATATGAGGGGATATATGCCCCTCCAGATTTGTGTGCGGGGCAAGGGAGGATCTGAACTGAATGCTGTGGCCTTCAGGGCCCAGTGGGTGGGACCTGGTGTGGGAGGGCAGAGTGGGGTGGAGATGCTCAATGCTGCTGCTGCTGCCACCAGTGCCGGGGCTGTGGGCTGGGAGTAAAGGCACCAGCAAGGCTAAGGGGCTGCCTGCTGGTCAGGAATAAGGGGCACCATGGGGCTGGTAGGGCTATGCCTTGGGAGTGAGGGGCAATGGCATGGGCAACAGCATGGCACTGGCACATCAGGGTTTCTCAGTGCCACAAAGCTAGGGGGGAGGGGTTGCGGCAGCTGCAGCTAGACCTGCCTTCTGGTGAGAGAAGGGGGCAGGGTGAGCTCTGATTTTTCATGATAAAAAACCAAAAGATAACGCCAAAATATATCAGTATTTAGAACTGATTTTATTATAATGATTGCTTCCTGATTGCTTCCATGTTGCTTTAAATTTGTAAGTATATCAATAAAACATTGTGTTCAACTAATACCTATATATACAGTGGTGTTTCAGTTTAATCACAGGAAAATGAGGATTTGGGAGTTTTTTAATCAGAGAATTGTAGATTTTTTTCATAAAATTTGAGATTTTTAAACAGAAAACCAGGATCCCTGTATTGGGAAGACCAGCCATAGCCATCATCACTGCTGCCTAGGGAACAATGGGAGAGCTTTGCTTGGAGCAATTAAAAAAAAAACATGGCTCCTCCTTCATCTTCCTCAAGTCTCCTGACCAAAGGCATTTATCCACAAAAGAACAAGTTCTACAAACACACAAATCAGCATAGGGTTGATTTCCACCTGGGAGAAATTTTACAATCTTTGCAGTCTCTTATGCCCGAGGAAGGATGTGCATGCCCAAAAGTGTGCAAATAAAGACATTTTTTTTAAACTATCTAGTTGGTTTAATAAAAAATATCACCGCCCCAAGAGTTCTGATTACTTCAGCCTGCAGACCAACATGGCTACAACCTGTATCCCTGAAACATGGAAAATATGGAAATTAGCCATTTTGAATTGAAAACTTCATAATTTTACAAGAATGAAGCAAAATTCAACACCTTGAGACCTGAAAGGAAGCAAAATTCAATACCTTGAGACCTGAAAGCTGACACCCTTACTCCAGTCTTTTTTTTCAAGCAAAATTTGCATGGTCACAGAGCAGTCTCAACACAAGAGAAATTCTTTGCCCAAGAGAGTCTTCCATCACCATCCTTCTATGAAATATGAAACATCATAACAAGAAAGAAGCATAATTCAACATCCTACTTGCCATCAGACATCTCTGAGGTAAATACATTTCTCCAACTTTTATCTGAGCCTATTTGCATAAAGTGAGCTTTTCCAACCAGGAGATCTTACACCATTTTTCATCTCTCCTGTGAAATATGAATTTTCATTTCCACCTGGGACAAATTTGACAATCTTTGCACTCTCCTATGCTTGAGGAAGGATGTGCATACTTGAAAGCTTGCAACTAACTAGCTGGTCTAATAAAAGATGTCACCTCCTCAAGAGTTCTGATTACTTTTGCCTGCAGACCAACATGGCTACAACCTGTATCCCTGGAATGATGAGGAAATCCTAGATGACCTCAGAGATGTCATGATTGTGAGTCTTAAAAAACGAAGACAAGTTCAACTGGAAATTATAGAAGGATCACCTTGCTGTCCACCATAGCAAAGAACATTGTGAGAGCCCTCCTGGACCATCCCTTTCCTCTTGCTGAAGAACTCCTAGCATCTTGCTGCAGGTTTAGGGCAGGGGTGGGCAAAATGGTGGATCCAGCCAGCAGCCAGACTCCATTTCCCGGTAGTCCCTGCCTGCATCATTGCAGCTGGTTTCCATGGAGACCCCAGCAGTAGTGGCACTGTGACAGTGCAGGGCCACAGTTTCCACAGAGATTGGCCCCAGCAGTGCCGGCAGCACTGGTGTCAGTGCTACTGGGGCTGGTCTCCATGGAAACCCTGGTCCTGCACTGTTGTGGCACCATGAGCTTCTGGTTGGAGTAGAGCTAAACTAACAAATAGATAGAAAGCTGTTTAATCTCAACTGACTCCAAGATGGAACCAAGACCACCCCAATATCAATCTTCAAGCTCCAGTATGATGGGATGTCAACTTGTGGCTTTGGGAATGGTGTCTCGCAGTGGATTTCAGCTTTCTGGACCATAACTCTCACTTCAGAATGAGAGGCATGCTTGGGTGGGATGGGCTTCACCTCTTCCCCAAAGGTAAGCATGTGTTCTCTTCCAGGTTTCATAGATTCATAGATTCATAGATGTTAGGGTCGGAAGGGACCTCAATAGATCATCGAGTCCGACCCCCAGAGTGCTGGGGCTAGATGACCCCAGCTAGATACTCATCTAACCTCCTCTTGAAGACCCCCAGGGTAGGGGAGAGCACCACCTCCCTTGGGAGCCCGTTCCAGACCCTGGCCACTCGAACTGTGAAGAAGTTCTTCCTAATGTCCAATCTAAATCTGCTCTCTGCTAGCTTGTGGCATTTATTTCTTGTAACCCCCGGGGGCACCTTGGTGAATAAATACTCACCAATTCCCTTCTGTGCCCCCGTGATGAACTTATAGCCAGCCACAAGGTCGCCTCTCAACCTTCTCTTGCGGAGGCTGAATAGATCCAGTTTCTCTAGTCTCTCCTCGTAAGGCTTGGTCTGTAGGCCCTTAACCATACGAGTGGCCCTTCTCTGGACCCTCTCCAGGTTATCCGCATCCCTCTTGAAGTGCGGCGCCCAGAATTGCACGCAGTACTCCAACTGTGGTCTGACCAGCGCCCGATAGAGGGGAAGTATCACCTCCTTGGACCTATTCGTCATGCATCTGCTGATGCACGATAAAGTGCCATTGGCTTTTCTGATGGCTTC
>NW_005841871.1:79176-81250 GCF_000455745.1 Alligator sinensis
GCCGCTGCCTCCTCCGGTCAGTCAGTTGGTTAAGGGGACACACGTGCATGCGGGACACACGTGTGCCTGACTCCTCTCCTTCCCGCTGCTGGTTCCCGAGTGCTGGGAACTATGTCACCCCGTGGCTTGGGATCAGGTTGGCTGATCTCCTCCAGTGGGCTTTAAACTAGACACGTCAGGGGAGGGGGAGGAAGAGGACCAAGGGAGCCACAGAACACCAAACCAAGAGACACCCACAAGAACAGCCCAGCCAAGTCAGGCAATGAGCACAAGAAATACCCAGGTAAGAGACAGGGGCCCGGACAGTCCGGGGATTGGGGGGAGGCACATACGCCCTCAAGAGGCCTTAAATGCCTCTACACTAATGCTCACAGTATGGGGAACAAGCAGGAGGAACTTGCCCTCCTGCTAGCTAACACAAACCCAGACATAGTGGGGCTCACTGAAACTTGGTGGGATCCAACACACGACTGGGTGGTAAACATCAAGGGCTATAGGCTGTATAGGCAAGAAAGAAAAGGGAGGAAAGGTGGGGGTGTGGCGCTCTAAGTCAAAGAGCAATACACATTCTCTGCAAACAGCACTGGGTCTGAAGTAGTGTTTTGAGTCAGAAAACAAGGAGGTCAGGGGGAAAGAGACCTAATGGTGGGGGTCTACTACAGGCCACCTAACTAGGGAGAAGAACTGGACTGGGAATTCTCAGGTCAGCTCACAGAGGCAGTTAAATCGAGGGACATGGTCATCATGGCTGACATAAACTACCCGGACATCTGCTGACCGCTCACATAGGTTGCTAGCCAAGTTACAGGACCTCCACCTAACCCAGGAGGTGCACAGTCCCACCAGGGGAAATGCCTTGTTGGACCTGGTCCTGGCCACAGGCAATGACCTGGTGAGGGGACTGCGGGTGCTCAACTACCTGGGTGATAGTGACCATCGCCTACAGGAATTTACCATCCAGCACAGGGTGTCAAAGGCCTGCAGCAAGGCAGCAGCCCTGGACTTCAGGAGGATGGATTTCAATGAGGTAAGGAGACTAGTCGGGGAGGCACTGAGGTCCTGGAAGCGGGGGGGGGAGCAGAGTGGTCATTCCTTAAGGAGACGATCCTCCTTGCTCAAAGGGTGACAATCCCCACGTGGATCAAAGGGGGCAAGAGTGCTCAAAAGCCCCCATGGCGCACCAAAAGCATCCATGAATGCCTCAAACCAAAAAGGAGGCGTACACCCAATGGAAGGGGCCATCACCAAGGAGGATTATACCTCCTTGGCTCGAGATTGTAGGGGGGCTATTAGGAAGGCTAAGGCAGAGATGGAACTGAGACTAGTGACCCAGATCAAAGATAAAAAGAAGTCCATTTTTAAATACATGGGGGGTAAAAAGAAGTTACCAAATAATGTGGGGCTTCTGCAGGACATGCTTGGTAATCTGGTGGTAGCACCAGATGACAAAGCTAATCTCTTTAACAGATTCTTTACTTCCATTTTTCTGAGCAGGGACAGGGACATCCCCCTACTGGAATTCCGGACGGACCCAGGGGAGGTTTAGCTAGGCCCAGAGTCAGTGAGGACCTAGTCAAGGAACTTCTGAAGGGACTAGATGTGTTCAAATTAGCAGGTCCTGATGATCTCCACCCCAGAGTGCTTAGGGAACTGACAGAGGTCATTGCAGGACCCCTGGCACAGCTTTACCAGCACTCATGGTGCTCTGGTGAGGTGCCTGATGACTGGAAAAGGGACAAAGTGGTCCCCATTTTCAAAAAAGGGAGGAAAGAGGACCCAGAAAACTATAGGCCCATTAGTCTTACTTCGGTCCTGGGGAAGCTATTTGAGAAAATTATCCAGGAGTACATCTGACAGGGGCCAGCAGGGGAGTTTATGCTTAGGGGCAACCAACACGGGTTCATTAGAGGCAGGTCCTGTCAGACCAACCTGGTGGCCTTCTCTGACCAGCTCACAAAAGCCTTGGATGCAGGTGTCGCGGCGGACGTAGTCTTCCTGGACTTTAGGAAGGCCTTCAACACTGTCTCTCACCCTATCCTCATTAAAAAATTAGGTGTCTATGGTGTCGACCCCC
>NW_005841871.1:81513-139448 GCF_000455745.1 Alligator sinensis
ATGGACAAGTGCAAGGTGTTGCACCTGGGGAGGAAGAACCAGCAGCATACCTACAGGCTGGGGAACTCCCTTCTCATCAGCACAGAGACAGAGAAGGATGTTGGAATCACTATTGATTCCAAGATGAACATGGGCCACCAATGTGGGGACACAGTCAGGAAGGCCAACCATACCTTGTCATGCATCCATAGATGCATCATGAGCAGGTCCAAGGAGGTGATCTTTCCACTCTATGCAACACTGGTCAGGCCGCAGTTGGAGTACTGCATCCAGTTCTGGGCACTGCACTTCAGGAGGGATGTGGCCAGCATCAAGAGGGTCCAGAGGAGGGCAACTCAGATGATTAGGGGGCAGCAGGGCAGGCCCTACAAGGAGAGGCTATGGGACCTGAACCTGTTCAGCCTCCACAAAAGAAGGCTGAGAGGGGATCTGGTGGCTGCCTATAAACTTGTCAAGGGGGACCAGCAGGCAATGGGAGAGTCCCTGTACCCCCAAGCACTACCGGGGGTAACAAGGAACAACGGCCATAAGTTGACTGAGAGTAGATTCAGGCTAGATATCAGGAGGCACTACTTCACAGTCAGGACGGCTAGGAGCTGGAACCAGCTTCCAAGGGAAGTGGTGCTTGCCCCTACTCTGGGAGTCTTCAAAAGGAGGCTAGACAGCCATCTAGCCGGGGTCATTTGACTCCAGCATCCTTTCCTGTCCATGGCAGGGGGTCGAACTAGATGATCTGCTTAGGTCCCTTCAGACCCTACCAACTATGAAACTATGAAATTATGATGCTGTAGTGTGTGCTCACTTAGAAGCAGACCTTCAAGCCATTGTTGACATCTTTACTGAGGCATATGAGAAAATTGGACTGATGTTTAACATTCAGAAGACTAAAGTTCTCCATCAACAAGCTCTTAATGAGTAGTCTGCACCTCTGGTAATTCATATTTATGCTGAGACTCTGAAGAACACCAAGTATTTCCTTTACCTCAGAAGCCATCTCTTGCAGAAGGCTAACACTGACAAAGAAATCCAACATCACTTCAAATGTGCAAGTGCAACCTTTGGATACCTGAGGAAATGGGCATTTGAAGATAACAGCAGCAGATCTGAAACCAAGTTCATGGTTTATTGAGAAGTTGTGATCCCCACCTTATTGTACAGAGCTGAGGTGTAGATAACGTGCAGGATACACCGCAAGTTGGAGAAGTACCATTAGCAGTGCTTGCAGAAGATCCTTTGAATCCAGTGAAAAGATAGAGCAATATTAGCACTGTCTTAAAAGCAAACACCATGAACATTGAGGTGATGACCATCCAACATCAACCTTGTGGGGCCAGCCATGTCAGCTGGATGTTTGACTCCTGAAGCAGTTTTATTCTTCCAGCTCAGTCAAGGCATATGCTCAAGAGGAGGGCAGAGAAAGTATTTCAATGATGTCCTCAAGACGATCTTGAAAAAATGCAATATTGACATCAACTCATGGGAGACCATTGCCCAGGACCACCCCAAAATAGAGGAAGAGTCTTTTGCAAGGATCTCAGTACTGTGAAACTTTGTACTTTGAAACTACAACAGCACTTTGAAACTATGACAACAACAGGAGATGGAAAAGTGGGAGCAGCAGAAACAGCAGCTCATAGACTGAATCAAGAATCTTAAGCCACCCACCTCACATGGAAACATGTGCCCAAGTGCAACAGAGTCTGCCAATCCTGGGTTGACCTCATCAGCCATTTTCAGACCCAGAGATAGACAATCATGGAAGACAATCATCCTTGACTGCAAGGGATTGCTGAAGAAGAAGGGTTTTTTTTAAAGTATTTTCATGACTAGTCTACCATTACTTTCTAGCTATGCAGAGGGATATATCATCCTTTGAAGGAATACTTCCTGTTTAACTACATGTAAGATCAGTGGAAATATACAATAAAAATTCTTATGCAAAATATTTGCTACATATTGCGCCCCACACCTGCCAAGACTTAGCACCCCACAGCTGTGAGACTCTGAGTCATGGCAGCCATGAGGTACAGATGCTGGGTGTTGCTGGTCCAAAGCCATGGACCTAGTATTAATACACGGAACATGATTAAACATGGATAATGTTTTTGCAAAATTCATTTTTAGAATCAGCCTCATTTTTGGGCTAGGGGCTCAAATCTTCTCTAGGTGCCTGAAATCTTATGTTTGGCCATTGTTAGAAAAGTATTTAGGGGCCCCTTTACAAATGCACATAAAGATGCAGTAGGATCTAAAGTGTGATCCACACAATCATGACTCATGCTATACACATGTGGCATGGCAGGAGGCACGATTGTGTGGATCATGTGTTAGATCCCATTGCACTTTATTGCTGGTGCAGGGGGAGACCAGGATCCCTCTACACTGGCAAAAATAAGCTTCTGTGGCTGGAAACCCCCTCAACTGAGGGGCCGCCAGCCATGGTCAGGACACAGTTGGAGTACTGAGTCCAGTTCTGGGCGCCACACTTCAGGAGGGATATGGACAACGTGGAGAGGGTCCAGAGGAAGGCCACCCACATGATCAGGGGTCAGCACAGTAGGCCCTACGAGGAGAGGCTAAGGGACCTGAACCTGTTCAGCCTCCACAAGAGAAGGCTGAGGGGGGATCTAGTGGCCATTTACAAACTAGTCAGGGGGGACCAGCAGGCATTGGGGGAGTCCCTGTTCCCCCGAGTGTTACCAGGAGTGACTAGAAATAATGGTCACAAGCTGGCAGAGGGTAGATTTAGGCTAGACATCAGGAGGCACTATTTCACTGTCAGGGTGGCTAGGACCTGGAACCAACTTCCAAGAGAAGTGGTGCTGGCCCCTACCTTGGGGGTCTTTAACAGGAGGCTAGATGAACAATTGCTGGGGTCGTTTGACCCCAGTACTCTTTCCTGCCATGGCAGGGGGTTGGACTTGATGAGCTGCTCAGGTCCCTTCCGACCCTACAAACTATGAAACTATGGGGGTGACCCATACATCCCCACAGCTAAGAGACATCTTGGAGTGCATGGTGAGTCCCTGCAGCTGGTAGACCACAGTAGCTGTGATATCCCAGCCATGGGGCATGCACTCCCAGGGCTGAGAGATAACAGTTGTGCCCCACGCCTGCCAAGGCTCAGCACCCCACAGCTGTGAGACTCTGAGTCATGGCAACCATGAGGTACAGATGCTGGGTGTTGCTGGGGCTAAAAGTCCCCTCAGTGGTGGGACTCTCAGCTACAGCTGGGCATGGTACATCTCTGCAGCTGGGAGTCTGGCCAGGTGATGGGGCTCCCAGCCAAAGGGGAGACCCTGATACATGTGTAAATTAAAGTTGGATACCAACCAGCTCTAAAATTAGTACACATTTTTGAGGTCTAACTTTAGCTGGTTGGATCTTTTTATGGCATGACAGGTACTTTGCATGTGTAGCTGGTCTCAGTTAATTGCACAACTAACCAGCAGAGGGGGCCTACTAAAATAATCCTATTCTCCATTTGTTTGCATCTCGAAATAGACACACAGACCAAAATGAGCTGAAGTCTGAAGTTAAGAAAAGTATACAAGTGAAAGTTCAGAGATGTTAGTGCAGGTCACAGCTGACATATCAGGTACTTTGGCAGAATTGCATACATGAGATATTGTACATCATCTGCTCATGATTTGTAGTGTTGAAACCAATACTGTTAGTCTCTCTCTTTAATGAGCCCTGAAGTTGCCCATTCAAAAGGGCAAAAAGTAGCAATTGTATCAGAAGGAATTAAAACCAAAATTCAAATATCATAGTGCTTAGGATCAGAAGGGATCTAAACAGATCATCAGGTCCAACCCCCTGACCTGGGCAGGATCGGGTGCCGGGGTCATATCACCCCAGCCAAATATCTGTCCAGCCTCCTCTTGAAGACAGACAAATTGCATGGCTTGATTCTACAATGAGTTTCTGAGGCACGGCTCCTTGTTTAACAATGAATCATTAAAAGTTCCTTCTCTCTGTTGATCATCTTGTCTTCTTCAGTTTTGCCCTCACTGCTCCAAGACTTTCTGAGAGCTCCAGCCATCCATGCTCTCTACCTGGTTTTAGACTACCTCGTCCTCCCAGTTCTCCTGTGTGCTGGTTTTGATAGAGTCCCTTATTTCTTATTTCTTACCCTATACTTTTTTATCCTTCTTTTCCTTCTCCAAATTCTATCCCTTTAGCTTTCATCTGTTACCTGTGTCAGGATTTGCTTCCTCCATTCCTGAAAGCCTTGGAAGAAAATGTAAAATTTGACAGGTTCCTTATCTAATTCTGTTTTTCTCCCTTCAAAACAGATGTATCCAATCCATGTTAGCTGTTCCTCCTTAGCAATGTTTCTAAAATCTATCCCTATATTTCTGTCTAGGCAGCTACAACTTGGCATATCTAAGTTTTTAATACCATATTTGCTCACATGCAGCACACTTTTTTTTTCAAAAATAGCCTCCAGCTGCTTGAAAAATGAGTGCATATTATATGCAAGAACAATGGTAAAGGAAGTTTCTGCCACTTACCTGGCAAAAGAGAAATTAAAGTTTCCATGAGCATGTCTACATGTCACCCTACATTGCCATAGCGATGCACTACGTTGACATACAGCATGCTACAGCAATGTAGCAATCATGTGAGTCTACATGTGATCAGCAGCTACTGCTCCATAATGGTGCACTCCCCCATTTTAGCATGCTGCTATGGCAAAGTAACGGCGAAACATAACCGTGCGCCGTGCGCACAGTGCAGTTTGGGTGATTACTGTGCTATGCTTTAGTATTTCCAAAAGAAAGTACTAAAGCACAGCACCATAACAACATCACCATACGGTGACCTGTACCTGTGCCTCATGTGGTCCATAGAGAGCATGACAATGCCCAGGTTTGTCTCCCTAGCTGTTGCTATTCAGTTACTGACTACAGAAAAGACCTTTTTTTTCTTCATTTTGCCATTCAGAAGCAAGGTGGACATTTTATTCTGAGTTCATTGTATGTAAGAAAATATGATACCTCTTGTGTTGATTTACAGTAATCTTTGTCTCTCAGGACCCATCATCATGTTTCATGTCGATATGGAACACAGTTATTAAGCTATTCTCTCCCCTGATATCACATACCTCTTTGTGTCTGTGCTGGCTTTGTACATTTCTTTGCCACAAATTAATATATCTTGTCTTCACTATCAGTTTTATAAGTGTGCACCTATTCATTTTATTTGTCTCTCACCAGGTCAACCCTTCTAAATCCTCCACTCACCAATGAGTCCAACCTCTTCCACACATTTGTCATTAGTCTACAATGGAAACAACATGTACCTTCTTTCACTCTGCTTCTTACACATCAAACAAAGCCTGTTCCCTAAGCTGCTACCCCCTCCTCCATTAACTATTTCATCAAGACCTATTTCTGGCATCGTATTTAGGCTTGGAAATAGTTGAGGGTGACTGACTGTCTATTTATAAGAAAAGAAAGGGAATGTATATCTGTATATGAAATGTACAGTCTGGAATGTTTCTTTTGTGTTTTTTATATCTCTTGTCTTTTTAAAGAAGCTTCCCAGTAAGGGGACTGTCTCTTACATTACTTACCACTATCAGGGTCAATTGGGACCACAAGGACTTACTGCAGCTTAAATGCTAAATAATAACTATAGTTATGAAAATTAATAAATTAGACTGGTTGATATTAGTTTCCTTGTAGAATAAATGTATGAGGCAGTATCCCACTGCCTCCCTATTTTTAAAGTGAAATTAGTTCTGAAGGCTGGACAAAAATTAATGCAACCAGCCTCAAATTGCATTTCCTCATATGCATACACTGTGAAGAACTGTTATTAATTCTCTAAGTGGTTGAAGCATAATGAGATATCTACTGTTAGATGCATGTGCTCTTTACCTCACCTAGCCTTCCTTTATATATTTTTTTCTTTTTACAAGCCATCCATAGGGCAGGACCATTAAACATGTCATACAAAGACTGCTCAGATGACTGTCTTGTTACATGTTTTCTAAATCCTTACCAATCTCGCTGCCATATGGTCTACTGGGATGCAATTTCATGTAAAGTTTAAGTGCCTCATTAGTAAATACAATTAAATGTCATACCACTTTATTAGCTTTTGTTATTTTTGCAACCAAACTAAGCTTCTCTATGTATCTCAGAGGAAGTAAATGGGATGAATCAGATCAGAAAGATCTTCCTATCAGTCCCTTTCATACTAACCTGTGACCCTCCTGGCCAATTAAGTCAAGGGAAAACCTTTGAAAGATTCTGACAAGTAAGTAAAGTTTATCTGGGCACTAAGAGCATTTATAGACATGTTCTGGAAGGTAGGGAAGGGGTGCGCTTTAAAGCTAATTAAACCACATGGAGTGTCACATGTGTCAGCATCCCCATGCTGAAAAATGGTAGTGAGGACACTTTATCTAAAGCCCATTGAAGGAGCTTTACTTAAAACACCCCTGCCACCATTTTTTCAGTGCAGGGATGCTTATACACATGACACTGGAGTCTACTAGACTCCATGGTAATTACCATGCTCCAGAAGACTTGATTAACTGAGTCTGCTCCAATGCACAGCATATCAGAGCAGCCTCCCTGTATGTATATAGGAACCTAACTTGCCTGGGAATTCAGGAAAAGAGCAGGGAAACTGACTGCAGGCAAAGCAGCTGAGGAATTGTGAGACAAGTAAAAAGCTAAAAGAACTTGTGGGGTTTGAGCTGCAGAACATGTATACTTCAGATGGCTAAAGTTTTTCAGGGTTGTCACTGTTATAGATTTCTTCTAAATATTTGAAGGGAACAACAATATCGTAATTTGACATGTAAGTCCAAGAAGTCAGATTTTGTTGGAAATCAACTACATCTCTCTCATGAAGTCTTTTCTAAAAGATTATTTTCCTAATGGAACTGTAATGAAATATAAAGCAGTTCAAGGAAAAGTCTGTACTCATGTTTTTTTTTTAAATATACTAATTGACTAGTCTCCTTGTAAACAGTAATTCTATTTCAGGTCAGTAAGCCTGAAGCTTTCCTTTGATGCAGTGCAGTATGTTGTTGAACATCTTTACATTGCCTAGGATGATATTATTGTCAAGGTGAGGTTCCCCCTCCCCCCCCCCCCCCCCCCACACACTCACATTCATATATGTAAGCAGACATAAAAATAAAAAAACCTGAAAAATACTGAAAATAATGCTTATTTTCCATATTGCAGTGGTGCTTAGATCACTGATTCTCAGCCAGGGCATCCTGGGGTGCCTTGAGATCATTTCAGAAGTTCTGTGAGGTGCCACACAAAGCTAACACTGTTAGGCATTCAAACATAATTCACAAGATAAACCCCACATTTTCATATAGTTATCCACAGAGTAAAAAACATTCTTACCTGTTTTAATCTTTCTGGGTTCTTTGCAACAAAATAATTGATCTATTATTTTTCTTTTAGTCAAAAACAAGTGAAAATGAGGTGCTGGCATTTTCTGAGGGATGCCTTGAGTCTATTGAGAGGGAGTCTTGAATCTAAAAAGGCTGAGAACTACTGCTTGGAAAGGCTTTCAGTGAGCCACTGTACAAGCATATAATGGACAATCATTTCCCAGGATCTGGGAATAAATATCAATATCAAAATCTGACAATAAATATAATTCTGGTAAACTGGTGGACCTCACTGCTGGATACAACACTGTCTGGTCCCATAAGCTCTACTACAAGCTCCTCTGAATGACACCTGACAAAATGATTGTCAGCTTTATTATGCTCATGTTTCAGAACCACATTTCATGCTCAAGACAATCAATGGACAGGAAAGCCACCCTAGAAGTCTTACAAATGGCATTCTGCAAGGCTCAGTACTTTCTCCAGTGCTTTTCAACATGTACATTGTCGACCTGCCTGACATCCAGTCCAAGCAATATGGCTGTGCCGACAACCTGGCTCTCACCAAATCAAGCAAGCAACAGGAAGCCACTGAATCCACTTTGACATCAGACATGAACACCCTTGCTGACAACTTCCATAAATGGTGTCTCCAGCTCAGCCTAACAAAGTGGCAATGTTAGGTTTGACCTAGAAACCACTACACATAGCCCAAGCAAAAGTCTCTGTTCTGTAACTAATGCTCAATTGCAATGATAAGGAGAAGACAGTCTTAGATAAAGGAGACTTGAAAACAAAAATAAAATTAGTGGAGTAGGGCAAAGAGCTGATTTAAATATTAAGATTCACACCCCTAGGTGGGGAGAAAGTATGCTAATGAAACATACATGTATGGAAATGAGATACATAGCTAAAACACAGGTATAGAGACATGCGCAGTAAAGAACTCCTTGCGTCACTCCCTTATAACCAATTAGCAAACAAGAATGCTTATGAAGGTCCAATACTCCTGTATAAAAGATGCTCATAATTAAGACTCTGTGTGCTTGTTACGTGAAATTATTCCGCTTGCACCTTGTATTGCTAGCAATAAATCTTTATACTTTCACCCCTGGTATCTTTATTGGCTTTTGCATACCGGGCACGATCCCAGACTTGAGCTGGGGCTCAACAGTTTTTGGCGACCCAGATGGGACTGCCTTAGATAACTTTGCCCGGACTAGCTGACGACCAGACACAGCTCTTCCTTATCAAATGTCAGGCGCGCCCCGGGATCTCTTTTCCCGGTGAGACTTTTGTTTCAGGGGGAGCTGGATTGCTGAGGCGGCAGTAGCCTAACGGTGCAAAGTCATAGAGTGAAAGTATCAGTAACAGGCACCTGGGTGAGAGGGTAGAAAGGGCATAAGGCCTACCGTCAGCACGCCTGCCTGGGATTATCTCTGTAAGTATTCTGTCTGGCCCGAGTCCAAGACCAGTGATTTTTCCCCTGTGAGGACGAGGACTAAGAACAGATCCCTGGATCCCAGGTAAGTCGGACGGTCAGGACCGGGAAGGCAGCCCTGAGATGGGTACTATTAACAGTAAGGTTAGGAAATGTACCCCCCTCTCTTGTGCATTGGGACATTGGGCAGAGTTTGGTGGAGATCCTATGACTAGGAAGAAAGCTAAATTCTTCTGTGAAACTGCGTGGCCACGCTATCAGCTAGATGATCAAGAACATTGGCCTCCGGAGGGAAGTGTTAATTATAATACTATCTTACAATTGATTTTGTTCTGCCGGCAGAATGGTAAATGGGAGGAATTGATGTATGCGCAAGCGTTTATGTCTCTTTGTAGAAATAGAAAGGTTTTGGAGGAATGTGGACTGGGGGAGGGAGTTGGGGTCTGTGAGATGACTTTGGTAGCTAATAAATCCTGTCCTGGACTGTCCGGAGCCGGAGGCTCTTCCCCCTCTGCTGCCTTTACCATATTCTCTTCCTCTTCCTTCTCCTCCTCCTGATACATCTGATTCCTTGCTGGCATCTGCTCTTCCTGCTTCTTCCCCCCCGAGGCGGAGACTGAAAATACTCCCCGACCTAGGAATCTGGAACAGCACCAGCCCTGGCTGTCAGGTGTTTGGCAATCTCCAGATTCCCCGACTTCTCCTGATATAACCCCGGGAGGTGGGTGGAGAGTACAGTTAAGAGCAGACTCCGGGGTTAAGGGAAAACATCACAGGGAATCTGATCCTGGCCGTGGGAAGGGAAATGGGGTATTTCCCCTAAGAGAACAAGTGGTACCTGGGCCTCTAGAAGATGATGGGGAGCCAACCTACCGTCGAACCTTTGTGCACATTCCTTTCACTACATCAGATTTGTATAATTGGCGGAACAATACCCCCAGCTTGAGAGAAGGTACTGAAAAGGTACATAACCTGTTTAAAATGATTTTCAAAACCCATAACCCAACCTGGGCAGATGTTCAGTCTCTTTTAGATATCCTGTTGACACCAGAGGAGAGGAGAATGGTAGTGGGCAAAGCCCGTGAGTACGTGGAAAAGGAGATTACTGCAGGGAACTTGCAAGGAAATAGGGACAATCATGTCCCCACCCAGGAGCCAGATTGGAAACCAGACCAAGATATGACCTCTATCCGTGCCTATCGAGAATATATCCTCCAAGGATTGAGAGATGCTGTGAAAAAACCCCAGAATCTCAGTAAGGTGTATGAGGTCCGACAGGAGACAAATGAGACCCCGAGTGCTTTCTTGGAAAGAATTTACACTACTTTCAGACAATACACTCGTGAGAACCCGGAGGATACATCAAACGCTCGCATGGTAAATATGATTTTTATAGGTCAGAGTGCACCGGACATTAGAAAGAAATTGCAGAAGACAGACGGAGCAACAGGTATGCCTATTTCCCAACTAGTAGATATTGCTTACCAAGTATTTACTAACCGAGAAAGTGTTCAGGAAAAGCAACAGGACAAAAAAAGAGGAGAGAAAGATAAAAATGCAGGCAGCCCTACTGGCAGCTGCAATCACGGGAAAACCTAGAAATGAGGGATCCTGGAGACAGCCTCAGAGACGGGATCCATTAGAGAAAGATCAGTGTGCCTATTGCAAACAAAAAGGACATTGGAGGCGGGAATGCCCCCGTCGGAAAGTTGGGGAAGGTGAAAAGAAAAAAGAGGAGAGCAGTGGACTGTTTGCTTTTGGAAGGGATTCAGATTGAAGGACACCGGAGGCCCGGGAGGGAAAGATAACCCAGATCCCAGTGTCCCCTGATGAGCCTCTGGTTAAAATGCAACTAGGGGACAAAGATGAATTGGTAAATTTTCTCGTTGATACAGGTGCTGCCCATTCTGTCTTAACTCAAAAACTGAAACCTTTAAGTAAAAAGGCTGCGCCGGTGGTAGGGATTACAGGGAAGGCAGTAACACGACCCTTTTTTACAGCCAATGACCTGTAATCTTGGGCAGACTGAAGTCACCCATCAATTTTTGTACATGCCAGACTGCCCTGTTCCCCTTTTAGGAAGAGACCTCCTCTGTAAACTGCATGCTATGTTGTCATTCCAGGATGGGCAAATGTTTTTAACAGTGCCTTCTGAAAAGGGGTGGCATTTGCAGGCTTGCCTTCTCGGCCTTCTCCGAGAGGAAAGTACACCGGATATCCCTCAAACCCTGCTCGATGCTGTTGTTCCATGGGTATGGGCAGGTCATCGACCCGGAAAGGCTAAAATGCTGACCCTGTAAAGATTCAACTTTTGCCAGGGGCCCAGCCTCCATGTGTGAAACAATATCCAATGCGGATGGAAGCCAGGAAAGGAGTGAAGCTGTTAGTTGAACAGTTCCTGGAGTATGGCCTTCTCCGTGAATGCACATCAGCTTTTAACACACCCATCTTGCCTGTGAAGAAGCCTAAGAGTGATGAATATCGTTTCGTCCAAGACTTGAGAGCTGTAAATAAAGTGGTTGTGAGTATATACCCTGTGGTTCCTAACCCGTACACTCTGTTATCTGCCTTGAATCCAAATCATAACTGGTTTACGGTTATTGATTTAAAAGATGCTTTTTTCTGTATACCAGTAGAGAGGGGATCTCAGGAAATATTTGCATTTGAATGGGAAGACCCAGATACTAGCATCAAGACTCAGTTTTGCTGGACTGTCTTACCCCAAGGGTTTAAAAACAGCCCAACCCTATTCGGCACTGCATTAAGCAAGGATCTACGTAGGCTAAAACTGCCACCATCCTGTGCTGTCTTGCAATATGTGGATGACTTGCTTTTAACAGCCACCACTGAAGCAAGCTGCTTGGAAGGAACAATTTGCCTCCTTAATTTTCTGGGACAGGAAGGATACCGGGTGTCCAAAAATAAAATGCAGCCCATATCCCAAAAGGTAATATACCTGGGATTTGAATTACAGCCTGGTCAGAGAGCCCTGTTGCCTGAAAGAAAAGAAGCTATATGCCGGCTAGCACCCCCAAAAACGAAGAGACAATTACGGGGCTTCTTAGGTACAGTAGGTTTTTGCAGGATTTGGATTCCAAATTTTGGGGTTATTGCAAAACCTCTGTATGGAGCTACACAAGGTGATAAAAAGGTGCTCCCCACATTTCATTGCACAAATTACTCAGAAGGTTTCTGAGTTCCTGGGAATCAGCTGGCATTTACACACCCCTTGGAGACCTCAGTCCAGTGGAAAGGTGGAACGTATGAATCAGACCTTAAAAAGACACCTTGCAAAGATTTGCCAAGAAGCTCGACTCAAATGGCCAGAGGCCCTACCCTTGGCCCTGTTACGAGTAAGGGTCGCACCACATTCTAAATTGGGATTAAGCCCGTTTGAAATAATGTATGGTAAGCCTTACCCTCTGAGTCTGCCCATGGGTACTGAACAACAGTTACATGTTTTAGGAGAGGGAATGATTAGAGAATATGTATGGTCCTTGGTTTCTGTTTTGTCTTCCATCCATCAGCAGGTACGGGACGTGCTGCAGACACAGGACCAGTATCCTGCCCTGGGAAATCGATTATTACCTGGGAGTTACGTCCTTGTGAAAGATTGGAACGAGGAACCACTTCGAGCCAGATGGAAAGGCCCATATAGGGTACTTCTAACGACCCCGACGGCCGCAAAGCTCGAAGGAATCAAGACTTGGATACATTCCAGTCGCCTAAAGCCGGTGGCTGGACCAGAACAAGAAGGAATCCCTGCAGACTCCGGGACCGGAGACAGAGAACAGTGGAAGGTGGAGCCAATAAGAGACTTGAAATTCCTATTCAAAAGAAAGGAACTTTGAATAATTTGACAATCTTTGATTAAGTTTTATAAGCCTTATTATGAAATTGTTCAAGGTTTTATTGTGGGGCACCCTGATCTGTCCACTCCTACTTATAGGAGGGGAAACCCTTTTACAACAAAAATTTGACCCTCAGGAAAATGTCTGGATTTATCTGGCCCGGGAAATTTTAAATAGAACGGACTTCTGCTTAGCGGGAGGGATCAATGCTCACCTGGTTTTTACCTCATGCTTAATCGCAGTACCAACCCCTTTAAAAATTTTACAAAATTATACTATGCTGAAGAATGTAGAGAAGAAAAGTACATATCAGAATATATATAAGTGGGGGACTATTGTAAAAGAGAAGAATAGAGACATGTTTTCCGTACGGGTTCAGGCAACAGCTAATGCTTCTGAATGTTTCCTAATAGTTAATTGTACTAATAATTGCTTCAAATTGAACCAAGGTAGAAGAATCCTTTGTAACAAGACCAATCAAATATCCTATGTATACAATGTTCACCTGTCGTCTTATCTATCTTCAGACCTAAGGTGAATCAAATGATTTTACAAACGAAGAAAGCTGAGAATACTAGGTTTGTGTTGAAACAAATTGAGTGGAGCAATTATAATAAAAATAATTAAAAATGCTCCAGAGGGGGAAAATGTTAGGTTTGACCTAGAAACCACTACACATAGCCCAAGCAAAAGTCTCTGTTCTGTAACTAATGCTCAATTGCAATGATAAGGAGAAGACAGTCTTAGATAAAGGAGACTTGAAAACAAAAATAGAATTAGTGGAGTAGGGCAAAGAGCTGATTTAAATATTAAGATTCACACCCCTAGGTGGGGAGAAAGTATGCTAATGAAACATACATGTATGGAAATGAGATACATAGCTAAAACACAGGTATAGAGACATGCGCAGTAAAGAACTCCTTGCGTCACTCCCTTATAACCAATTAGCAAACAAGAATGCTTATGAAGGTCCAATACTCCTGTATAAAAGATGCTCATAATTAAGACTCTGTGTGCTTGTTACGTGAAATTATTCCGCTTGCACCTTGTATTGCTAGCAATAAATCTTTATACTTTCACCCCTGGTATCTTTATTGGCTTTTGCATACCGGGCACGATCCCAGACTTGAGCTGGGGCTCAACAGCAACAGCCTTCCACCTAAAAAACAACCAAGTGAAGAAATAAATAAAAGTTAAGATTGGTGATTGGACACTTGCACATTGTTACATTGTTACTTATTTAGGAGTGCAACTGGACCAGACCCTTACCTACTGCCAGCATCTGGAAGAGGTCCAAGGTAAGATTAATAGCGGAGGAGCTCTTATCCGTCACCTTGCTGGCACCATCTGGAGTACAAGTTTCCAAACACTTTGCACCTCTGCTTTGGTACTTGCATATGCTCCTGCTGAGTACTGTGCACCAGTATGGGGCTGGAACACACCTACTAAGTTAGCGGATCCCAGTCCTAACTGTGCCACGTGGACCATTACCGGATGCCTTATGCCAACCCCATTTGACTGCTTACCAGTCCTCTCAGGCATTTCCTCCCTGACTTCTGAGGACAAGCTGCTACCCTGGCCTATGCCTCAAAGCCCAAGATCCAAACCAGTCTTTGCACTCCAACCTAGTAGCTGCAAGCGAGAAAACCAACTCCTGCCTGAGGTCTTGGAACCCATTCTCTACTCAGGTCAATAAGGTCATCAAATCTGCAGATGGCATGTCACCTACAGCATGGACCTCATATCACTGGAGCAGGAAATATGCTGCACAAGAATTGCAGCTCAGTAACTTAATTCCCAACAACAGCTTCTGCCCCTCAGGATGGCAACTGTCCTGCAGGGCCTGGACTTCTCTTAACCATCTCAGAATGGGTGCTGGACAGCTTGAGGCAAGCATGCACTTTGGGGCCTCTTCAACAATGCTGGCTACAGCTGTGGTGCTCAAGCTGAGACAGCCCACTACATAATCTATGAATGCCCTTATAGCCCTCCTTCGGGCACCCAAGATCTTATTGACATTGACCATTCATTCTACCTGTTGCTGGCTTTCTGGCCATCATGCTTCCAACATATGAGTGTGGTGGCACTGTCTCCATCATCATCATCATCATCATTTCCCAAATAATTTATAAAAGAAAAATAGACAAAGGCTGGGAAGAAAAGAGTATTATGGATGGATGGGATAGTCTGGCACAGAGAGACAATAATTTGCACTAGTATAAAACAGACATGGGAAGTGAACTCTGATCTCTTGAGTTCCAAATATTATTGTGAATAGGGTATATTTTTCTTCTGCATTCTCCTTTTCAACTAATTTTTCCTGCCTTCCTAAAAGTCCATGAAAAAAACTGCTCTTATATCTATGTGATGTTATTGACAGCTACGAAGTAATATGAAGGGCTAGTATTGTTTACATGTTATGGAGAAAAAAAGAAGATTCTTTATAATTTGAGGGACAGTTAATTATGCTCAGGACATAAAGACAGTTACCCTTTACTAGCGGGTTATCATCCTGCTCTTCCAAGCCTTTCTTCTGGGCCACTTGATATTCCTATCAATAGAGCTTATCACCCATTTATCTGTTTCTAAACTGGATGGACAAAAATTTGGGGCTCCTTGAATATTAAAAAAAACAACTTCCTGCAAATTAACTGCTAAGTAATTACTTACTGTACAGTAAGCCATGTGTAGACAGCTGACCAGGAGCAAATTTGCCCCCAGTCAGCCGAGAAGCAGGGGGTGGGAAATTGTTCCCTGCCCTGGAAGTTCCTTGCTGCTGACTCTTGTCAGCCATTGACTCCTCAATTTACATCTTCACTGACTGCCTTTCTTGCATGCATACCAGCCTCTGGCTTCTTTACTATTCATTCCATGCAGGAAGAGCACAGACCAACTGCAGATGCTTCCTTAGCCTCATAAAGGATACTTGTATCTGAAAGCTTGCAAAGAAGAATTTTTCCAACTATTTGAGTTGGTTTAATAAAAGATATGAGATTTACCCAAAGAAGCTTGTCTGCCTATGTCCTTAGATCAACAATGCAACAGCCTATACACCATTTCATTTCTATTCACTATTCTATGAGTGATGTCTAAGAGCGCAAGAAATATATCTGTGTGTGCGCAAATTATGCATTCTGTTATTATCCCCTTTGCACTGTTAAATACAGTGTTGAGCTTTTAAGTACAATAACTGCTGGAGTGGAAGGAACACAGGACTCTTCTGGGGCATATACCATTGCGAGTGTGGTGGTTCTGAGCACTTTGAAGTTGGAACACTACCTTGTGCTGTCTGAACATCTTAAGACAGCTCTCTGTGCAAAGACTTTACTGCTGACCTTTTGAATGTGGTGTTTATAGGTGATGGAATGATCTAAAGTGACTTCTTGGTAGGATGGGGTATACTCATGGGGAAGGGTATAGTTGCCTACTCTGATATTCAGTATGCTCTTGGCTCCATGATAATCCATATGGAAGACTGATAATACTGAGTTATTGATGCCCATCACTGATCTCATACCTTTCAACCTCCCTAGCCCCCTCCCCCAGCACATCCCCCAGACCACTAGCCTGGAACAAAGCAGATGTGCCAGGCTCAGTCTCCCCTATTACTGTTGGGGATTATTTTATCAGATTGTGTTACACTGAATGGGGCCATACATCTCAGTAATAGTCAACAGACTGCCCCATTCCTCAAGGTCACTGCCTGGGCAGCCTGGGTTGTGGGCAGCAGTGCCCATGACACAGGGCCAGAGTAGGCCATGGCAGGAAACCCATGGCCCAGTGCCAGGGCATGGCCATTTGAAGCCCTTCAGCCCTACGCATCTAGGGAGGGCTCCTGGTCCACGTGGGTGAGTAGGCAGTTGGTTAGGGCTTTGTGGATCTGGACAGCCTAGCACAGTGTGGGGCCAGGACCACACATTGGTGAGGAGCTCACCCTCTCCCCATCTCTGCACCATGTGTGTTTGTGATGCCAGGCTCATTCCACAGTTAAAGTCCTCCTTCCAGTGGTGCAGCAGCCCTGATAGGGCCTCATGAGCCAGGGAAAGAAGGGGGCAGGTTGCGTTCCTGATGACAGTTAGGGGGTGATGACATCAGCAATATTGAAATCAGACACTCCAAGAGCATAGCACTAATTTTCCATCACCCCGGAGAATGGGGAGTTGAGCAAGAGGCAGGTATTACCCTCATCAGCCACGTGAAAGTTGGTGGCCCAGTCATGCCCCAGACACCTGGGTTCTGTGTGTGAGTAGCTGCATATGTGTCTGTGTGTATGTGTGTGTGTTGGGGAGAGCACACATATGCACACTCACATGCACAGAACCCAGGCATCCTGAACACTCACACACACAAACAATCCAGGTGTCTGGGGAATACTCACACACACACAAACACATACACACAGCACCCATGTGCCCATTGTGGATGCAGGGTGCGCTGGGTGGGCACGCATGGACAGCCAGCTGATGGCTCATGGCCATGACAAGCCGCTGCTGCATCATGTTCAGGTGTGCAACCGTGATGTCCCTGGCAACCAATCAGGGGTGACTCAACCATTCAGCTTTGCTCAGGAGTCTTAAGCAGCCTAGGGAGCTCATGTGGCATGCTGGGGGGCATGCAAGATCCCGCCCTATCTGCTGGGCTCAGGCCATGCAGGCGGGCTCAGAGCCCCTTCCCCCCATATAAGGGCTAACATGTGTTCTGCTTCCTCCCAACCTAACACAGCACTTAGAGTAAATCTCAAAAGTTAGAGCATTTCTGCTGTGGGCTTCTTGAATGTCTGTACATAGCCTAAGTTCTTTTCACTGCCTCATTTTTAGGTTTGGTGTGTATACACAGTAATGGATAGACAAGATGTATTTACAAGATCCTTCCCTCAAAGTAAAAGAGACAGTACAGGTATCAGGAAACTGGAGCTTTAGTCTCCACGCTGCCCATGATTTATTGTACGACTTCTAGCCAGTTGCTTTGCTTCCCGTTTTGTCTGCATCTCTCCAGCCCTTTTCTATCTTGTCCATTTAAACTGTGAGTTCTCCAGAACCAGGACTGACTCCTTCTGTGTTTGTACATTGCACAGCACAATGGAACTGTGATCTCATTGAGGTCTGCAGGGGCTAGTATAATATACATAATAATTATGGCTTGAAGTGGATGTGATCAATTATGTGTTCAGAAAAATACTCATGACAAATGTAGCCCTGTTTTCTGTTTGCAAACTAATCTTATTTTCCACTAACATATTAGGTATTCAGTAGTATTTTCCAACTAGTTTGGGTGAACAATTTTCAGTCAAGAAGTTTTTGATGAGTTACCTCAACTATTTGTTATATATTGTTCATTATTCACAGTGATAAATCATATGGTATTGTCAGAGGTTTTACTAGATGAATGATACTTCTTTAAAAGGTAAGGATTGTGCTGTATATAGTGAATAACATATTTTCTCTATTAACTTTTGGATGAATACTCAGTCATTCCAAAACTTCTGGGATTCCTCAAACACAAGGCCCTGTTGCTTTTTCACTCCTGGTAGTAGCCAGAGGTCAGCAATGGAAAAAAAAAAAGAGAAAACCTGAACTCATTCAAAGTAGGTAGAAGTTTATGGAAGGATCCTGTCTATGTTTGCCCTCCAAAGACATAAAGCACCTGGCAACTGAAGCCAGTGTAGTAACAATCTGTACTCCTCCATATGGCTGGTGTAATAATCAGTCTCAATACATTTACAGCCATAAGAAAAGAAAGTATATTTGTTTTGACATTCAAACTATCTCAAATATTTTCAAATAAATTTTGTATTTTTTAATTAAAATAATTAAAAATTAGTAAATACTGTGTAAACTTTTTCTAGATCTTAATTCATGGGTTTCTCTCCCAAACCACGTTTTGGTGCTTTATTGTAAAATCTAGAAACAGGCTGATTCGATCATGTACATGAACTGCTTTTAGCCTGCTGTGTCTTCTCCATCTGCTCAAATGTACATAATTTCTTGAAGAGTCTCTCATCTCTTCTCTAGTGAGCTTCTTGTAATACATCCAAATCCTAATCCTAGACTAATTAGCTTTGCAGTAAGGTATCACCATCTACACATGTGCCAGTATTAGGGGACAGTAAATTAATTAACTCCTCTGTAATATAGTACTGTCAGGGACAATACTTATCATGGAGTACTTGCGTGCCTTGAAATGCATGTGCAGACAGTGACAGGGACTGGCTGGGGCATGAGGGTACTAAAGTGTATGGGCTGCCTGCTGCCTAGCTCTGCACTTTAGCACCCTCGTGCCCCAGCCAGCCCCTCCACCACTTGATGCCACCACCCTGCCATCCCAGAGCTGCTCTACCTCAGCTTAATGTTCTGTGGTCCTGGGAGGACATGGAGACGTGCCTAGGAGCAGTTGACTCCGGTGCAACCTGCGCTGGAGGTAATTGCTCTGTCTTAATTGCATGTGTAGATGCACCCAGGGAGTACTTTAGGGTAGGATCAAAAGTAGGAAATCATATTCCTTTTTTCCCTCCTGTCTAGTATGCAGGCCCTATTGAAACTATCCATTAAAGTGGCTTTTGATGGCTGTGATAATATCATAGCCCAGCCTTCCTGATGTCATAGCTATTACTACTAATGCTTGTTCTTGTGCTTTTTATGGAAACAGTGACTTCCCTTAACCATGACTTGGGCACAATTCCACTGACATCCATGAGAGTTCCCCTTCTCAAGGCAACCCAGTAGCTTTGGGCTCAGATTTTTAAAGGAGATTAATGTTTGGCTGGTTAATGTTTTCTTAATATATTTGGAGCTTGAATAGTGTTGATACATTTATTTGTGGGGAACAAGAGTATTCCTTTAAAACAGCTGCTACTTCTTTTACAAACCAGAGGTGGATCTGTACAAGAATCTCAGAACCAAACAACTGTGACATTGTAAAATATCTCTGTATGTAATATATGGTCCTCTGTATTTTTTTGTAGTCAGAACAAAAAGCACAGAGCTAAACACATCCAAAATCTAATAGAGTTAAAATCAAATTAATTTTGTGCCAAGAAGCACATCTTCCTAACCTCTTTTTGCTTTACTAGTCACTGCAAATGATAAGGCTGATCCTGGTACTGCTAAAGCCACTGATTAAATGTAATGGGTACAGAAGTACTCTCTAAAAGATTCCTTTAATCTTTGCCTGTCAAACTGTGATAATATTTTTGTATGATATTTTTTCTATTGCATGTCTAAACCATACTCAGCTGTGAGGCAGGATCTCAGAAGAAAGGGGAACTTAAGAGGATAAAGGAGGAGGATAAAGTAGAAAAAGAAAATAAGAAATACAATAATGAAATGAGTAGGAAACAGTGCTGAGAGGAGAGGTACTTTTAAAGAAAAATAGAGGATTCATTTTGAAGGAAAAACATTCCATTGCTGTGAAAATTAATGTGTTACAAATGTTCCCCTCAAAACGTCCAAATCTGTACAGTGCCAAAAGTTGCCTGCCCAAGATGGTATGACCACATCTCTCCCATGTCTTAGACACTATGGCTTATGCTTGCTCATTTGTCATACAGAAACAATAACTTCCATGAGCTGATGCAGCAAATGACACATTAAACAGTACTGGGAAACATATGGTTAGTTCTGTAGCGCACTGTTTAACAGTCGCCACCTTTCACCCTAGAGGTGGATTAATTGGGAAGGGGGAATGAAGTTTCAGTCATGGATAAAATGATTCCAAATGTATCTTTTAGCTCTATGTCAATTTGTTAAATCTGTAAACCTCTGTGGGAGCATTTTGAATGAAGTGAGCTGTAGAGTGTAAAAGTAAGTTACGATAGGAATGTGCAGGAAAAAAAAACCAATGATAGCAAAATCAAAGGTCAAGTTATTCTTGCATTTCACTGAAAATTCAAAATAGATCTTCTTATTTCTCCTAGAATTATCTTAACATATGTTAATATTTCAAACAAACAAACAGAATGAATCCATTTTCCAGTGAAAGTAAGATGGTGCATAATCAAAAGCAGCTCTATTTCTCAAAAAAAAAAAAAGAAAAAAAAATCCCAAAAAACCCTGGCCCATTTTTAGAATGAAAATGTGTCTTCCATTAGAAAACTGTGAACGTTCCTGGGTTTGTGATATTTCTTAGGCAAAAAGTTTCAGGGAAAGGAGAAGAT
Organism: Alligator sinensis; assembly: GCF_000455745.1. NCBI lineage: Eukaryota > Metazoa > Chordata > Crocodylia > Alligatoridae > Alligator > Alligator sinensis. Next base: position 102,330 of record NW_005841871.1, read on the forward strand.
ACATTTCTATAGTGGATCAAAACAAAAGTCCATCGAGTCCACGCTCACGGTGTTCAGAACCAGGGATTTGAAAGAAAGTATCAGAGATCCACAGTGGGCAGAGATGGGACAATCCATCCTTCACAGAGCTCTCATCCTGATTTTTAATAGCTAGAGATTAACTTGAACCATGAAACATGAGGTTTCATGTCTTCCAAAAATGATGTGTACCGTAATTATGATAGCACATTATGATGATCTTAAAAATGACACACAAAATTATGCTAATTTGGACCCTCATTTTCATGGGCCCCATGCCATTTTCACTTAGGCTGATGCATTTTATTGGGAAACAACAGGAAAGCATTATGCACATGACTATTCCTGTAATATTTATAGGAAATGAATTGTGAAATGGTGACACTTACATGAAAACATTTTAAAAGAACGTTTTAAAAATTCTGCTAGCTTAGTTATTTATAAAATATTCACAGAAAACTATAGATGAAGAACAAAAGAATATTCACTAAACAGTGCTCTTTATCCATTCCTCCCTCAGAAATATAGCTTATGTAATTTTTTATTTATAACATATTGCTCTTTGGTTATCCAGTCTCAGTCCCTACAAGTCCCATATAGTGTGTAAAAAAATTGCCACTTGCCTGTTAGGCAGTTTGCAGTCAGCATAAAACAGTGTTTGGAATGGTTAAAAGGGAAAAAAAAAATATGTTACATTGCCATCGATTAAGTGATTAAAATAACACCTATGTAGTGCATATGAGGATATTTTGCATATGAATGATTTGACTGAGATAAGCTTCACTATTAAATTCTACTGTACCCTATTGTAGGTACAAAAAGCAGCTTGACACAGCAGATAAATGGTACATTGCTGCCACTGAAATAGCTAACTGAACACAATCAATGAACTGAAATGAAGCATTAACCACTATGGCCTACCTGCAAGTGGCCTGATACTAATGTGATATGGCAGCTGAGAGCAGCTCCATAAAACTTTCTCAGCCTCCCTAAGTAATTGGTAACCTCTGAACCCATCTCACATGAGTAGCTGGGGAGAACTACTCCCAGTTAAGCAGACAGGTCAAGCCAAAGCCTGATTGTCTGAACCTTCAAACATGTGACCCTCTTCCTCAAAACTTTCTTTCTCACACTTGAAGATCATGCCACTGGCCCCTGGAACTGCACTTTGATCGGTGCTCAGAGTGCTTTGTTTACCTTATATATTAGCCCAGTCAAATGTGCTTGAACTGTACAGTATCAGTTTTTCTCTGGCCCTGTAACTTTCTACAAAGAGAAGCTAACCTGGCCTTAGTAAACTTCTCTCTTATTTAGCGCTGATCTTGGATTGATGCAAAACTGACAGTGTTACTAACATAATCCTGATGTCTGCTGTGAGGCTTTAAAATTTGGAACATCTGAAAAAAGCAATTTAGTGAACTCTGGGTACCACCAAAGAAAAAATTGCTCAGATTTTGGAAGCTGATTAGATACAGCATTTTGCTTGGCATGTTTCACCTCAAGATTGAATACGACAGTATGTATCAATCTTATTAGCGCTTGAAAGGGAAGTATCATAGTCTAATTCAAGGACAGGAATCAGACTTGGCCAGTGTTGTGAGCATACCATTCCGCATAACATTTATTATCTAATCATGATTCTCCTCCTGAAGTTTTGCCACTAACTTCAATGACTGCAGGATAAGGCCTTAGATTTTTTTGGTACGGGAAAAGCTAGGATTTTGAAAGGAGTCAGGAAGAATTAAGTACCCTTCTCCCACTCAAACTGTGTGTCCTTTTATGCTCCTTTTAAAACCCCAGCCAAAAATTGCAGAAAGCATACAGCACAATTGGCACTTCCTCTTTCCTTCCAGCCCCTTGCCTAGTACTTTTGGTTAAGTGCAAATGGAGAAGCCTTTGTAGAGATACCATTTATTTGCCACTACCATATTTACAATGAAATAAGCTTGTGCTGTGCACTTTCCTCACTTAGACAGATGCATGTTTACTATGCATTTTATTGGAAAACAACAGGAAAGCATTATGCATGTGGCTATTCTTGTAATATTTCTAGGAAATGAACTGTGAAATGGTGACACTTCACTCCCATTGTACAGAGTCCTTGACTGTTGCTCATGCTAAATAACTATTTTTCCTTCAACAGGAAAAGAGTTTTCAAAGAAGGCTAATGATGACCCAACAATGATACAGGAGAGGTAGTTTGCCATGTCAGTCTGACATTAGGCAGAAGGAAGGGCAGAATGACACATTATTTAGAGAGGCATGAGCTGACACAGTAGGCTTCTGCCTAATAATGACTAACTTGCAATGGTGTTAATAACCATTTCTTATGTTATTTAAAGTTAAATTTCACGTAGCAATAACAGGTGGTCTTCTCCTCCTCTGTAACACATTGCTGCAGTTTGTCACAATTGCAATCTCCTTATTTGACCAGTAAATATGAAACTCCAGCATCCCAAAAATTTGGTCCTCACTTAAGCTAGTCAAATCCTCCTGCCATTTAGAAAGCCAGCTGCCTTGCAGTGACCGTCAATTTTATTGTACAAATCAATTTGTCTCCACTGACGGAAAATAATTGCAAAGCAAACAAATTATCCATGCTACATTGAACTCTATTCACTCCAGGGACTCTGAGTTTAGAGCATTAAAAGATTCCCCTTGCTTCTCTCAAAAAATGACCCTTTAATTAAAATAACAAAAAATAAAATGAAGATTCTTACTGTTTTTAGTGAATCTCAATATGTTCCCCAAGCTGAATTTGCCTTGGTATTAAGATACTATTTCATATAACTAATTCAGATATATTGGAAACTTCTACATGAGACACCTAAATGTACAGTAGCCTAGTTTACTGCCCAGTAAGTGAATGTGTCTACACATGTGCATGTTTACTATGCAGTAAAAACTCTTAATCATAAATGCAGGTAGCAAATTTATGTGAGAATAGTCACTGTGCAGTATGAACGTGTAGACATGACCTGGGAGCAAGTCTGCTCCTGGGTCTTCTCTGCCACTAGGGGGCCAGCCTCAGGCTTGCCCTAAGGCTCTGGCCTGAGAGCCGCTCTTGCCCCAGAACTGGGCTACCTCTATGACAGCCCCTGCTTCAGGATTTAAAAGCCCGTGGGAATTTTGGGCCCTGGGGCCTACCACGAGGGAGCCTGAGAGCACTCCAGGTCCCTATGTCCCCCTGGGCAGGCCGCAGACTAGCCACACCAGCCTGCCTGCACCCTAGCACTGCTCCTTGGCACCACAGTGACACGCAGGTGTCAGGACCATGCTGTCCAGGCCAGCAAGGTGCTGCAGGATGCCTCTGTGTTGGGCACTGCAGGTAGCTGCCTTGGCCCGGCAACACTGAGACAACCACACAGGGACTTAGGGAGCCAGTGTCCTGGAGGACATCCTCCTTGCTGATGCCCATGCCCATGCCAGTGCCAGTGCCCTCCACCAGGGGTCCCAACTGGTCCAAGGAGGAGACTGGCAACTTTGTGGTGCTGTGGGGTGATGCAGAGGTGCAGTCCCAGTTTGAATGAGGCATGAACTCCAATGCCCACATCTATGAGGTGCTGTCAGACCAGATGCAGGAGCATAGGCACAGCAGTGCATCATAAAGGTCAAGGCCTTGTAGGCATAGTGAGTCACCATGACTGACCACAATCATTGGTCCAGCAGTGTCCATAAGTTCATACCCTTTAGGAAGCAACTGACAGCCATCCTGATGCCCTTGGACCCAGGCCACAGCCATGCTGTCTACAGCTGTGCTTCCAGCAGCCTGTCCCACTGAGCTCCCCAGCTGGAGTCTCCACCGGCTGCGGGGGGGAGGAACATGTAATGCAGCCATGGGTAGCCCTCCAGTCAGCAGTGAGATTGCAGGGAAGCCCAGGCTTGCCCCATACACTGTTGTAGCTCAGGGTCCTATATCAGGTGTGCAGGTGTGCCTAGGGCACCATGGCCATCAGCAGCAGGAGGACATAGTGGGCGGGGCATCCTGTGGTTCATGCAGTTTCTTGTGCACCACCTACAACACAAGCAGCAGCGTCACACTCTAGAAACAGTGCTGGCACACTGGGGGGCTGGCCATGGAGCCCCTCCCTGAAGAGGCCCCCTGCAGGGAGGGTGGGGGCAGCTCCTTATCCCAGTCATCTAGGAGCCCCAAGCCCCCTAAGTGGGGGAGCCATTGGCTGGGTGGAAGCACAGGACAGCAGCTAGCCTGCAGGAGGAGGGGGGGAAGGGTGGTCTGAAGCTATGGCAGCAGCTGCTGCCTGGAGCTTGGCCTGTTCAACCCTGGGAATGGGGCGGGGGGGCAGGCTGCCTGTGACCAGCACCCAGTGGCCTGCTGGGCCCAGAGGAGCAAGCAGAGATGGTGGGACTTGGCCAGCAGCCACCTGGGCCCAGGTCTGCCCACCCAATTTACCATGGTCTTGGGCACCCATACACAGTTGACCCCTGATCTGAGGCCAGGCAGTGCAAGCCCCTGGTACAGAGCATCTTATCTCTGATGTGTTGAAAACTCTCACAAAAAGCTTCTGCCTCATGGTTCTGCAGGTTCTGCAGCCAGGATGCAGCCTCAGGTTTGCTGCCGCCTACAACTGGGGCTGTGCAGATGCGCTGTCTCCACCAGAGTTGGGTACAGTACTGCACCGTCCTTCTGCAGTAACTGGTGGTGGCATTGGAGACCTGACTAGAGGGCTCACAGGCCTGGTGGGTGGAGGATGTCACCCTCAAGGACACACAGGACTGGGCAGACCATGAGTTCTGGGCACATCTCCTGGCCCTGAAATTTGAGTGGGTGGACCTGCTGCGGAAAAAGAATGCAATCCTGGCTCAGGCAATACAGACCATGGATGATGACCGCTGGACACTGGACATCGTGCTGCCTGCTGCCTAGCCCCAGACCCTATCCCCGCCTGCTCCCTGCTGACCTGGGCCTGTGAGGAGGTTCTGCACAGTGTCCAGCAGCCAGAAGCCCCTGCCCCAGTCCCCATCTCGGGTCCAGTGCTATGCAGCCCCCCCAACCTGGTCCCAGCCCTGCTGCTCACCCTAGCTCCATGTGGGCACAGAGCCAGAGCTGCCTGCCATGGGGCCAGGATCTGATGCCAGCCCTGCTGCCCCTGGAGGCTGTCTGCTGGAGGGGGAGAAACCCCCCTCCCCCTGCTTGAGGAGGGGACCGCTGTCCCACTTGAGAAATCCCTTCGCCCACCACACTCACCACAGCATGTGCCCCCACAGAGGAACAGTCAGAGGCCAGGATTCTGGTTGCCTGGCCCCAGGCTCTGCGCCCTGGCACCCCCACCCCACAGCCCTCCACCCTGGAACAACCCAAAAAAGCCCATTATAAATAGTTTTCATGGGGGAAAAGGTTTTTTATTGTTGGTGGGGGGGGTTTGTTGAGGGGGGAAGGAAAAGGGGAGCTCTGTTTGTTGAGGAGGGAGGGGGGCTATGTTGGGGAGAGAGTGGGGAGGGATACTGTGGTTGATGTGAAAGAAATAACTTATTCTTGTGAGATGTGTGTGCAGTGAGCATGGTGTTGGGGGTGGGTAGCGGGGGAGGGTGGTAATGCAGGTAAGCTAAAGTGGGGTGTGCTCAAGGAGGTGGTCAGCCAGGGCCCACTGCACCCAGTGCCCTGGCACCTGCTGGGTGCGGCAATCTGGGGCCTTGATGAGGGGGGAGGGGGAGAGGGCACCACTGCTTCTGCTGCCACAGGTGGTGCTCCTGCTGCCAGGCAGTGTTTATATGCTGCACCTCCTCTGCCCAGGCCTCACAGAAGAGCTCTCCCTGGGCCTTGCAGATGCTATGCAGCACACAGGCTGCAATGATGACCCAGGGGAGGTTGTCCTCAGTGACCTCAAGATGGGTAGTGAGGGAGAGCCAGCAGCCCTGGATGTGGCTAAAGGCATACTCCACTAGGACACAGGTCCAGCCCAGGTAGTGGTTCAAGTGGGCGTGGAAGGGGGTCCAGCTGGCTGGAGTAGAGCATGAGCCCGGGCAGGAATGGGTAGGCGGAATCCCCAATGAGGAGAAGCAGGATGGCCATAGTGTCCAGCTGCAGGTTCAGTACCCCTGGTACAAAGTGGCCACTTTCTACCAGGCCTGGCAGGCTGCAGTTCATGAAGATGCAGACATCATGGGCACTGCCCACCTAGCCAGTGCTCATGTGCGTGAAGTACCCACAGTGGTCCATGACAGCCTAGAGCACCACAGAGTGAAATTCCCTCTGGCTGCCAGTCCCCATGGGGTGGGCAGGTGACAGGTATGTGGTCCTTTCCAGGTACCCCCAGTGCATTGAGGCCCACCCCACCACCACTGCCAGCAGGTTGTGCTTGTAGAGCATGGTGTCTGCCAGCATGTCCTGGAAGGCACTGCACACCTCCAAGACAGCCTCCCTGGTGGTGGCCTTGCCCTTGCCAAACATGTGGTCAATGTAATGCAGACTGGTGGGTGTGGCCAGCTTGAGCAGGTAAGGGCCAGGTGAGTGTCCTCAGGGAGGGACAGCCGGTATCCTGCCACTCTAGGTGGGGCCAGAGCTGCTCCACAAGGTCGTGGAAAGTGGCCTAAGTCATCCTGAAGCCACTGGGCCTGCCAGTGATGTGCTGGACAATGTGCAGCCACCAGTCCTGGCAGGCCCAGATGCAATGGGGCTGGAGGCACAGGAGGGCAATGGAAGCCCCTTGTTAGCATCCCTGCTGGTGGGAGCTGTGCAGCAGTGTCAGTGGCCCTGGGACAGCATGCTGTAGCCAGGCAGGCAGTTGTTGCACAGAGGGGCAAAAGGCAGGCCCAGCTGGGCATGGACCAGGTGGTGGTCAGCATGGTGAGCCAGCAGGGTGATCAGAGAGGCCAGCATGAACCCAGGGAACATAGAGACCAGCATGAACCCAGCATGAACCCAGGAACCCAGAGGCAGGCGCTGGAGCAGCTATAGTGCAGGGAGGCAGAATGGGCAAGGAGAGAGCTGCCATGTACTACCCCTGTGCTGTACATATTGTACCTGGCCAGGGAAATGGCTGGCAAGTGAGGCTGCCTTTTGAAGATGACTGCTGGCTGCTGGCAGCTGCAGCCAGAACCTGGAGCTCCCCCTGGTCATGGCAGAGGCTTGTTGCAAGGCTGCAGGAAGTTTGGTGCTAAGAACAGCAAATCTGCTCCCTAGTCCCTACATGTGTAGATGCCTGCTCAGGAGTGCTGAATCTTCAGAAGTTTACATGCATTTAAACTGAGACTGGATCAAATGCACATATAGATAAGCTCACTCTGTTCTAATCCTGTAGTATAGCTTTGCATGCTAAATGTTCATTAAAGACAAAAAGAACTGTCTTTAGAAATGAAGAATCCACGGGAAAACACAAATACAGTATTTCCCTGCCTATTTCACTGGAGGAGTTTGATCCAAGTGAGTATGTTTCTTGGAGCAGGTCTGCACAAAATCCAGTGGCAGCTGTGACCCCCTTGTTCTGTTGTTAGTGGTAAATGATGGTTCCACACATGTGAAGCATATAAAGAGTCCTTGCAGCAAGGCTGCTATGCAGGTCTGCATTGTGATACCCTCCACTCTGAGTGACCTGACCTGTAGCCTGGAAAGCCATACTCCCATGCTATCTCTTTTTGGCCCTTGAAGTCTTTAACCACTACAGGCCACTACAACCACTACAAACAAGCTTCCACAAGAGAGGTGATTGGGAAGGTCTCCTTCTACCCAGAATTAACTGTAGCAACACTCTGGTTAAAACAGACTCCTGGAAGGTGGGAGATATGGATTTGAATCCACTCAGGCAGGGGAGGGAATTGTACTGGAGTCTTAGGCTGTGTGTAGCTAAAATGAGGGACATGTATGCATGACACTTTAAAGTGGGCTAAATGCTTTTGTACCACTTTAATGGTTTCAGTGTTTGCATGCTTCTGCCGCGTATTGTGCATTAATTCCAGCCACTGTCGCAAATTCGGCACCAAAGTTAGGTGAGTTACAAACACTTGGTGCTTTATGATCTAAATCTCTTATGGCATTCTCATTAAAAACTCTTCCTGCCTAATGCTGTTTGCCTTTTCCTTCACAACCACCTGAATTAATAAAGAGTAACTCTACTTGGAAGTTATTCCTATAAAGTCTTGTTCCTATTTCGGAGCTATCCATACTAGCTCCATGTTATGCTACAGTATGTCCTCGTTCCAGTTATGCCCAGCCCACAGTTATGATATATTACTATATACCTCCATAGTATGCTGCTGTACACGAGCACCTTATTTAAGTTCAGTGAAGGAAACTTACTGGACTTCAATGACTGGCAAAGGAGAATGGGTGGACAAATAGATAAACAAAGGTCAGCCATTTTGAAGAGTCATAATTTCCAGGATAGGCCCTTCACTCTTCTTACATAAACACATTGGCTGATTTAGAGCAGTAAGGATATTTGAAATGGAATGTAATTAAACTGGTTCTGTGCTGTAATTCAAAATGATTAACTTCCATGTATAAGACTACTGGAGATTTTTTTTCTCTCTTTCTATTCTATTGAGTTTCTAAACACTGAAAACAGTAATTTTTTTTGTTCTGGCAAACAACCTGACACTGTTATGTAAAAGAACCAAAAAGGTGGCTGCCTTCAACTCAGCTATGTATCTAGGGAATAAATCACAAATTGACAGATGGTGCCCTTGGAACTTGATTCTTTCTTATGAAGGCATTTACTGCATTAAAACTGAACTATCAATGTCTACACAGCCTTCTATGCCATTATAGGGTGTAACTTTAACATGATTTATTTAATTAAAAATGGTGCAACACTGCATAGAATTTTCCTGCTTATGAGGCTGTCTGTAAAGTTGTATAGTGTGACCTGATTATCCCTCAATTTCTACCAGCTTACCATGAATGGACCTCTATTATCTTTTGTATAGTTATTACTAAGCTATACTTGAAAGCTGGACAGGATAATGACCCCCTTGCGCATCATACATGTTTATTCTATGAATTAGACTTTCACAGAATGTGTGTACCTTGTACAATGGCATTAAGGCAAACACACTGTATTAAGATACTATTGACTCATTTAACAAGGATAAAATGATCAAATTACACACTTTAAATGTCAGAGCCAGCAAACACCAATTTGTGGCTACTCACTTTTGTGAATAAACTTTAGACAACTGCAGGAAAGATGTTTAAATAGACTTTAGAAGCTAGGTAAAGAATGTCATTAGTCACTTGTTAAGAGCTATTGGTTTGCATTGCATTGTCACTCCCTCTCCCTCTCAAGGCAATCATCATAATTAATTGGGCATGCCATTTATCATGGACTAATTAAGTGGATTCTGCTGCATTTATCATTGCTAAAAGAGCTCATTCAAAAGGCATTTTTAACACTGTAAGCAATTTAAAGCAGATACATTTGGTTATCTATACATTTCAAGTCAATCTTCAACTTCCAGCAAGCAGTATTGCATACTGTGCCTCACAATGCCTATAAGGAATGAGACCTCACTCTAATTGCCCAGAACCGAGTTATTTGCATTGCAAACCTATTTTTAAAGCATTAGACACAGCTCTCACTACATTCTTATATGCAAAAGGATTCCCTGTTGCCATGGGAACTTTTTCCTGAATGCTCTAGAGCAGGGGTTGTCAACTGGAGGTACACCAGGGGTACTTGAGAAAGCCCTATAGAGCACATACAGGAGGGTGGGGACAGAGCACTGCTTTGCACCATCCTGCACTGCCACACAGGTGCCCTAGTGGGGGCAGGCGGAGGATAGCTCACACACGGTGGCTGCTGCTGCTCTGCATTCAGCCATGCTCAGCACCCCCCGCCCTTGCTCCATGTCCGGCTATCAGAGGTACACTGCTCCGCGTCTAGGCACCGGGGGTACACTGATTGAAAAATGTTGAAAACCCCTGCTCTAGAGCATAGGTGCTAGTCTATTTTTGCTAGGGGGTGCGCCTAAGATAATGGACGTGGAAAGTTTTACGCATTTTAGGTGACAGCCCTTCTGAGGGGCCCCCATGTACTCTGCTCTGGACTCTTGTTGTTTTATTGCTCAGGAAAGGACATGGACAAATGAGCAAGTTACACTGAGTTAAAAGTCAATAAAACTGCAAGATAAATCCCTTGAAGTGATCCAGATATAAAACCTGCAGCCATATTGCTCCAGGACATGGCAGATTAGTGGTAACCATTGCTGCTACTCTTTACTTCAGGGGCTGGCAAAACCCCACCCATGGGTTGGATTTCCCAGCAGCCCTTGCCCATGTCACTGAGGCTGGCTTCCATGGAGATGCCAGAGGTTGGGGGTTGAGGGTTCCCATGCAGACTGACCCAAGCAGTGCTGCAATCCCCAGCCCTGGAGCAGATCCATACCCAGCCATACGACCTGCCAGCACTGCTTGGGCTGGTCTCCATGGAAACCCCAGCCTTGCACTGTGATGGCCCCACCCCTCCTGGGGTCTCCATGGAAACCAGTCACAGCAATGTGGGTAGGGTCTGCTGGGAAATGGAGTCTAGCGGCTGGCTAGATCTGCCATTTTGCTCACCCATCTTTACTCCCTTCATAGTTGTGACAATTTTGTTACATCTAAGTGGCTTGTCTCCACTATGAAGTTTTCACTAAGAAAAGCACTGCCAACGTACTGTTACTGATTGTAGTGAGAGTAAGGGGGACATATGTAGCCGTGTTGTGTCTGTTGTAATCTGCCCCATACCAGGGCTGTCAAATGTTTTATTACTGTCCCCTAATGCAGCCCTCTGGTGCTCCCAAGCAGGTCTGAGGGACTAGGGATCTAGAATCAATCCACACTGATAGCTACCTGGCTAGAGATCCACCCACCAAAGTTGCATGTCTTTCTGCAGAGGACAGTAAGCTGCAGAATGGGTTTCCCCTCCTTTTGCTTCCTCCTTCTTCCTCCTCCTTCTGCTTCAAGGGCAAAACACTGTACCTTGAAGTGGGATGCTGCTGGTTGAGGTTGTGGTGCCATTGGAATCAGTTAGCAGCCACCTCCACCCTATTCTAGATGTTGCTTTCAGTGTGTCCTTGTAGCATTTCCTCTTCCCACCATGAGATCTCAGGCTACAACTAAGCTGGAAGTAGAGCATTTGTTTTGGGGGTTGAGTCTGGCATCTGAACACAATGTCCAGTCCAGCAAAGTTCAGGTTGGTACTTGAGAATAACTGACTCAATGCTGGTAACACTGGCTTCAGCAAGGATGCTGGTATTTGTGCAGTGATCTTCCTATTTGGTGTAGAGGATTTTCTGAAGGCCTCATTGACAATACTTGTCTAGGCTCTTGAGATGACAGCAATAGGTCACTGAAGTTTTTCACTTACAGTTGGCTGCCACCAATGTAACATGTCCTCCCCACATCAGGTTTGATTGGCTAAGGACATATGATGCTGTTAACATCTGAAATACCATCAAGTCTGTCAGGGAGTCATGGGAATTGGGTTGAAATTACCTTTTCATCCAATAATCCAGTCTTTTTCATGCCAATCTTTTTAAATCCCACAATACCGTATACTCCAGTTTCTTTATGCAAATATTAGTGGGTGACTGGACATAATTTCATAGTTTCATAGTTTTAGGGTCGGAAGGGACCTAATAGATCTTCTAGCCCGACCCCGCGCCAGGGCGGGAGAACAACAACAACAAAAAACAAACCCTAAAAACAAAAACGGGACTCAAATGAGTCCAGCCAGGTAAGTATCCAGCCTCTTCTTAAAGATCCCCAGGGTAGGGGCCAGCACCACCTCCCTTGGAAGTTGGTTCCAGCTCCTAGCCACCCTAACTGTGAAGTTATAGACGGTCACCAGGTCCCCCCTCAGCCTTCTCTTGTGGAGGCTGAATAGGTTCAGGTCCCGCAGTCTCTCACTGTAGGGTCTGCCCTGTTGTCCCCGGATCATGCGGGTGGCCCTCCTCTGGACCCTCTCCATGTTGTCCACATCCCTCCTGAAATGGGGCGCACAGAACTGGACACAATACTCCAGCTGCGGCCTGACCAGCGTCGCATAGAGGGGGAGGATCACCTCCCTGGCTCTACTCGAGATGCACCTGTGGATGCACGACAAGGTCCGGTTCGCCCTGCCAACCATGACCTCGCATTGTCGGCCCATGTTCATCTTGGAGTCAATAATGACACCAAGATCCCTTTCCGCCTCCGTGCTCTCAAGTAGGGAGTTCCCCATCGTATAAGTGTGCTGCTGGTTCCTACTACCCAAGTGCAGCACCCTGCACTTGTCCGTATTGAAACACATCCTGTTCCTGTTTGCCCACCCCTGTAACCTATCCAGATCCTTCTGCAATCTCTCTCTCCCTGCTAGCGTGCTCACCTCCCCCCAAATTTTGGTGTCATCAGCGAATTTAAACAGGTTGCTTTCCACCCCAACATCAAGATCGCTGATGAAGAAATTGAACAGTGCAGGCCCCAGGACCGAGCCCTGGGGGACTCCACTACCCACCTCCCCCCAAGTCGAGTATGATCCATCCACCACCACCCTCTGAGTGCGACCCTTCAGCCAATCTGCAATCCATCTGACTGTGTAGGCATCTATGCCACAGTCACCTAGTTTATTAATTAGGATGGGGTGAGAGACGGTGTCAAAGGCGTTGCTGAAGTCCAGAAAGACTACATCCACCGCGACACCTGCGTCCATGGCCTTTGTGACCTGATCATAAAAGGCAATCAGGTTGGTCTGACATGATCTCCCCCTAATAAATCCATGCTGATTGCCCCTGAGCATCATTTCTGATGCCGGCATTTTACTGATATTCTTGTTGGCTGGCCAGGGAAGGTCAATCCTTCACCCTCAGTGTTTTATCAACCTGCTCTCCCCCTCAACAAATTACCATTCAAGGAAAGACCCTGGAGGCAGTTGAGTATTTCCCTATTGTAGCAGCCACCTCTCTCAAAGACTAAACATTGATCTGGAGATCCAGCACAGGATCTGGTGGGCAAATGCATCCTTTGAGAAACTAATTTGGCATTACTTTATTTATTACAATCTCTGGAAAGGCATGAAGATCCAGGTCTACAATACAATCATCATCCCCACTCTCCTCTATGGATGCAAAACTTCAGTGACCTATTGTTGTCATCTCAAGAGCCTAGACAAGTATTGTCAATGAGGCCTTCAGAAAATCCTCTACACCAAATAGGAAGATCACTGCACAAATACCAGCATCCTTGTTGAAGCCAGTGTTACCAGCATTGAGTCAGTTATTCTCAAGTACCAACCTGAACTTTGCTGGACTGGACATTGTGTTCAGATGCCAGACTCAACCCCAAAACAAATGCTCTACTTCCAGCTTAGTTGTAGCCTGAGATCTCATGGTGGGAAGAGGAAATGCTACAAGGACACACTGAAAGCAACATCTAGAATAGGGTGGAGGTGGCTGCTAACTGATTCCAATGGCACCACAACCTCAACCAGCAGCATCCCACTTCAAGGTAAAGTGTTTTGCCTTTGAAGCAGAAGGAGGAGGAAGAAGGAGGAAGCAAAAGGAGGGGAAACCCATTCTGCAGCTTACTGTCCTCTGCAGAAAGACATGCAACTTTGGTGGGTGGATCTGTGGCTCAAAGATCAAACTCTTAAATCACCTCCAGACCCATCAGTGAGTTGTAGTAAAGACTGTCTTTGAATTGACGTATTGCCAACACTGCCAAATGCCATCAAGAAATGTACCCAATAAGCTGCAATGACTGTGTTCCAAAATAAAAACTGTTCATGACCATTAATCCCTTAGTGGAAAGATTGTGCTCAAACCTCCTTCATTGCATCTCTGTGTCTTCTGAATATTTTGAGTCTTGAGAGCAAAGAACACTTGTGGACTTTACCAATATACTTCTACAAGTCCAATCAATCAGAGGATGCAGGAGAAATTCTGAAACACATATTCTGTGACAGGTAAAAAATTCTGGGCTCTGACACTGTGCCAATCAGTGGCATGAAAAATACCACTGCAAACCACAAGACATGTCAAGATTCATTACAATTTCCTTTTAGGTCAGAAGGTGAATTTGTGTTCTTCCACTTCATGATATACATATCTAACACTAAAATGTAATTTTCTTTTGGTAAAACTTTGACTTGTCTGATAACTAGTACATAGATCCACAAAAACAAGAAAGTTTTAAAATGAGGATTGGATAGAATTTGGGTGACAAAGTGCGAGACTGAGTTCCTCAAAACATCACCCTAAAATATGTAGGGATCTAAGTGTTTGTCAGTAAGGTTCCCTGACTGTCTGAAGTTCTGCTTCTGTATGTGCCCAGAACTGCCACTATCACAGCAGGACTGAGCTGGTCCAGGTCTACCTGGGTTTATTAAACTAGGTGTTCCCTGTCTAACTTCACTGAGGGGTCCAAGTTAGTAGGTGAGCCTCTATATTGTCCTTAGTTTAAGCGAGTTCAGATACATATTGGGCACTTTTACATGAGCTATTTACTGCAGAACTGCCTAATTAGCTTTGCAGTAAAGTATCAATATCTACATGTGTGGCCCTATTAGGCCACAAGAAACTAATTAACTCCACCACAGGTTAGTATTTGCAAATACAGATCCGGTGGTGGTGTTCTGCCAACTAGCCCTGCACTAAAGCACCATCATGCTCCAGCCAGCCCCTCTACAGCATGTTGAGCCAAGCTGGAGTAGTTCCAGGCTGGCAGGATAATTCCTAGGGCCTCCTGCCAACTGGCACTGCTCTGACCTGGCTCAACCTACTATGGTCCCAGGTGCACGTGAAGTCATGGTGCCTGGGAGCAATAAACTCTGGCATTATATACACTGGAGTTTGCATTAATTTCATGTGTAGACATGCCCATTGTTTACTTTTAAGGGAGTGGAAATCACATCCTAATCACCCCTTGGATGAAATGAACATGAACAGTCCTAGCACAGGGATTGGAAGGTAGGGTAGATTTGCACCTTATAGACTAGGGGAGGGGTGAGGGGGCTGGAAATGGTGAATGCAGAGAGTGGCTGGACTCCATTTCTCAGCAGCCCTTACCCATGTCACTGAATCTGGTTTCCCTGGAGACTCCTATAGGGGCAGGGCATGACAGTACAGTACTGGGGCTTCCATGGAGACTGGCCCAAGCAGTGCTGGCAGGGTATGCGACTGGGCAAGGAGCTTCACCAGGGATGGGGCCAAGATGTTGTAGCAGTGACAGCGTGTTCCAGAGCTGAGGCAGAGCTGTGATCCACGGCCACCATTCTGTCGCCCGTGGGCCAGACTTTGCCCACTCCTGTTATAGACTAACCAAAGTAGATATACAGAGCACAGGCTTTCATAAGCTGAAGCTTATTTCATCAGATGCTGATTAGAAATCAGGCTTTTGATCTTCAACTATCCTAACCATGGGGTAAAGAGTCTTGTAACTTCTCTCTGACCTAATGAATTTCAAAATCCTTTTTGCAAAAAATGGTATGGCTACACACAATGGGTAAAGAACCTATTCACAGGTTGATACTGGATGTGAGGACTCCCACATCCTGGGTGAGTGGGGATACCATCTCTATCACCTCCTCCAAACATGTTTTGAAAGAAAATAGCAATACTTTTGAAAAGGAACAACTTAATCACCTAACTTCAGGGGAAGAGTCCTGGGTTGTGCATCTGAGCTGATATTGGTGCCTCTCTATAGCCTAATTAGATGCCTAAGCTCTCAAGAGTACCAGGACTCAAGTGCTTTTTTCCCATTACTCTCTCTAGTATTTCCTTTTCTGTACCTTCTGTACCTAACTAGATTTCTTTAGATGTTCACCACAGTGAGACAGTGTACATTAAGAATGAGGTTTCCCACAAGGCTTAAAAATAAATTACTTTGATGATATCCAGTTACACATATGCACATATCTACTACATACCCAAACTGGTGAAAGACAACTTGCAGGTATCAAAATAGCTCAGAGACAGCGCTGCAATCAGATTTCTCAAAAATAAAATTTGCATGTGAATAGAAAATAAAAATATCAGAAATCTTAGCTAAAGGGAATTTCTTCTGCAGAAATTTAGCAGCTCTAAAATGTGTCTAACAAGAGAAATACCTTTTCAATCATAAAAATATAGTTTGTACAAAATCATAAGTTAATGTTCTGTAGTTTTCCAGGATGAAAATTAAAGTGAAATATTTCTTTAGACAGAGATGTTAGTAAAATGTTTACTTAGTTTCTTGCTGTGGAAAGCACGTAAGTGCATTATTACATACCATCTTGAAGAGGGTTGCCTTCTTGAATCACAGTCTCTCTTGTTTTCTCCAACTAAATATGTATCAAGATTGAATTATGTTTTACTGTTTATAATTAAACTAACATCTTTCCAAGATGGCAGGAACATATTAATTAAAGAATAATTTATGTAACTTGCCTTAAACTTAGTAAAGAGAATGAAAGAAAATTGTGAAAAAAAATTCAGCAACATCCTTATGCTATTTCAGGCATCAGTAAACATATTTTTCCATGGAAGTTTTTTGCATGAGAAAAAATAAGCATCTACAGAAGGTGGTTAAATGATATACTTCTTATTAAAAAAAAGCATTACCTGGGAAGTACAGCCATAATATAAATGAAATATGTATTTAATTTTAACAGTCCTGTTCATTTAAAATATATCATGACAAACAAAAAGGCTTCATTACCCTAATGGTTTATGAAGTTTGATACAGCTGAAGCTCATAAGTAAGGCTTTTAAAAATAATATTATATGTTTAAATGCTGCTTTTACCTTGGATATATATGTTATTTTAACTTTAGTTAAGTCAGATGATAAGTTTTACTATTTCAAAAAAGGAGGTGGTTTAATATTAGATCTTATCATGAAATGCTGCTGTAGACTCCTGGATATGTGATGACTTAAATATTCTGGATAAAAATGGCTCCTTGGGCCATATCTGGCATGCCAATCCCTGGCCTCCAAAGTCATAATCCTCCCCACCCACCCTACCTTCATTCTCTCTCTCAGATCCTATGGATCATGGACTCCTTGCTACGTAACGGACAAGCTTCAACAGGGTGGGTGGAATGGGTTCTTAGCCCTGCCTATCCTCTACTCTGGTGGTTAGACCACTCCCCCAGAAGACTGGAGATGGACATTTTAAAACAGGGTTTAAAGGGGAGGGACTAATAAAAAAAGAGGTTCTTCACTTTCTGGGAAGGTGCCATAACCACTATGGTATTACACAAAAGAGCCATTTGTCACAACCTCTTTTCCCCCCTCACATGTTTGACTGAAAATGGGTATTAATGCTGAACTCAATGCTACCAATATATGTTACACGTGCTCAGACCACCCCTACTGAACTGGGCCTCTGGAACAGCACTTATCTTGTGAAACCGTGGGATCAAGGCATCTAAATTTGAAATACTTTGGGATATAAGGATTAAAGGTGCTATGGTAGCAGTAGGCAATATTATTATAGCCATGATTTAGCAGAGCAATTAAGTTTACCCTTAACATTAAGCAAATGCTTCAGTCCCATTGACTCATGTGATTAAAGTTAAATGATTTGCTGGAGAGAGTTGTCTTTAAAATGTATTTAAGTGCTTTGCTGAAGTAGAATCCACACTGCTGTTCTTAATGATTTTGGTCAACTGTTCCAGTTCATCTGGTAGAGAGATGTTAGCCTGCAGCTATCTTTATGTGTGTGTGTGTGTGTGTGTGTGTGTGTGTGTGTGTGTTCTGCATCTGTCAAAGAATTATTGAAAAATCATTATTTTTCATAAATATTTCTTATTTTTCTCTTAACACTATGCTATTTGCCTGCAGCCAGGAGAAAAACCTCAGGATTTTCTCTTGAATTATGCCTAGTTTCAGGACACCATGTTTCTTACTTTAGTAGGTTTATCCAGCCACCTTTAGTATTGTTGCAATCTATTAAAGATCTGCTCCAATTCACATTTGCATTTCCAGTTGAAGTTCTGTACAAAGAAGAGCTGCATCAGTGTCCTCATGAAGGGTCTAATATTTTGACATAATAGATAAAGTCACTTGAATTAATTAAATTATATTTCTAGAGACAAAAATAATCATTACAATGTGGCATAGAGTTAACATTTTAATATGTAGACATGTCAATTTTTCATGCAATTTAGCTTATAAAAACCATTTTAAAAGACCACCAACACTACCATGATCCACCAGTTTCTGAAAATATTAGCGTTTGGTTTGTTTCATAGTTGATAGGGTCAGAAGGGACCTGAGCAGATCAAGTCCGACCCCCTGCCACGGGCAGGAAAGAATGCTGGGATTAAATGACCCCGGCTATGTGATTATCTAGCCTCCTTTTGAAGACCCCCGGGGTAGGAGCCAGCACCACTTCCCTTGGAAGTTGGTTCCAGATCCTAGCCACCCTGACTGTGGAGTAGCGCCTCCTGATGTCTAGCCTGAACCTACTCTCAATCAACTTGTGGCTGTTATTCCTAGCTACCATGGGTAGTGCTCGGGGGAACAGGGCCTCTCCCATTCCCTACTGGTGCCCCCTGGTAAGTTTATAGATGGCCACCAGATCCCCTCTCAGCTTTCTTTTGTGGAGGCTGAACAGGTTCAGGTCCCATAGCCTCTCCTCATAGGGCTTGCCCTGCTGCCCTCTGATCATGTGAATGGCTCTCCTCTGGACCCTCTCAATGCTGTTTCGAGTTTTGCCCATAGGCTATAATGGGGAAGCTCAAAACATCCTATAACTATGTCATTTCTGGCCTAATTTGGATGAAACTTGCAGGAATGGTAGCCCCTTCTGAGGGAATAAAGTCTGCTAAGCTTCAAGGAGATAGGTGCAGAGGTTTGGGGGAAACTGCACCTCAAAATCTTGAAAGCAAAACTCATGTCACATGTATGTGTTAAGCCACAGTGGGGTCAAACCTGCAAGCATGCTAGCCCCTGCTGGGGCCACAAAGCCTCCCATGTTTCAAGGAGAAAGGTTCAAGGGTTTTGGGGAAAGTGCACCTCAAGCTGTGGACAAGCAAAACTCGTGACATGGGTGACACTGTGTGTGTTAAGCTACAGCAGGGTGACAGCTGCAGGCCTGCTAGCCCCTGCTGAGGCCACAAAGCCTGTCAGGTGTCAAAGAGATAGGTGCAGGGGCTTCTGGGTTCTGAGGCCCTGCACCTCTAGCTGCTGACAGGCAAAACTCATGACATGGGTTCTTGTGGGACTGTGTCTATCTTGGGGCAGCGGGGGGTGAAAACTGCAGGGGGAGTCTGGGTTTTGGGGCCCTGGACCTCTAGCTCCTGATGGGCAAAACCGATGGGCAACACACAGCACAGTAACTGACACCAAAGCAGAAAGCAGGGCAGTTCAAACAATGCTGCCTTTTATGCAGTTTTTCCATCCCTCCCCCAGAGCACTGGGATTGGAAGAGACCTCAGGGAAGGATGACAGTCACTGCCCAGCTACACAGTCAATAATGAGAGTACTCCTTCCTGCCCCCCGCCCCCCCACCCCACTTCCCCTTCCCTCTCCTTATTTTAGTTTCTATTTCCCTGCAGGCAAGCCCAGCTTGAGCTTTGAAACTTAAAACATTTCAAAAATTTTGAAATGTTTTGACTTGCCTCATTTAATTTTGAAGCTGTTTTGAAGCTCTGTTTCATTTCGATTTCACTGTTTCAAGCTGAAAATGAGTCAAAACAGCATCAAAACGATACTGCCAGTGAAATTTTGCAGAGCCCTAATGCTCAGTGTGGGTGCTGGCCCACAGTTCCCCCATGTGTAACAAAAAGGCCTACACTCAGAAGTGTAGAGAGCAGTTTCAGGGCCCAAGGCAAAGTGGAGGAGAAGGAGGTAGTGTTGCAACCCAGGGGCCTTCAGGCCTGGGTTTGACCTTAGTGCTTAGCTCAAGCTGCATGCTTAGCTTGAATTATGGCTGAGACATGCACCGAAAGGAGCACATGGAAAAACACTGTCTCTGACTTAAAATGAATTGGGAAGTTGGCTAACTAAATTGAATAAATATGGTCTGGGCAAAAGAGGAACAGTCAGAGCAAAACCTACCCCCACCTAAGAATGAAAAGATTCCCTCAGAATAGAAAATTCCAATTAAAGGTAACCATATTAGGTAAACGGAAGGAAGACAATTAATATGCATTAGGAGGAAGACTTAAGCTAATTTTATGTATTAACAAATGCAAGCTATATGGTATATACAGAGAGGTGAGAGAGCATACCCTTTGGAAGACTCCTGAAGAAAGTCTGAAGAGATCCTGTCACCAATCCAAGATCCTGTCTTGACATCAGATGTGGGAAGCAGGAACCACAAACAAGACTTCACGGCCTGATCAACCAACGAAGTTGCATTTGCAACATTACGGCATGGTGAGCATCGGCTTTGACTAGCTACAAACCTAACATTTTTAACTGCTAATGCTACTCCAGTTCTAATTACAGTTGTACGTGTTAGGGTTCAATAAACTTACTTTTAGTTTAGGACAACCATGTCTTAGTCTCCTTGCCTAGTATAAGATGCATTATAGAGTCATAGGGATGCAATAGCAGGGATTATGCTGACCACTGGAGAGCAGCGGTGGGGGCTGGAAGTGATGGGAGGAGAGGAGAGTCTTATCTTACAGGGCTCACTTCCTTCGGCAGTGGATGCTCCTGCTTGAGAAACAGGCAGCAGTGTGGGCTCCCCTCCTGGAGCCCCATTCTCTCCTGACTCTGGTCCCTTGCTGCAGAGCTGGGCCTCCAATAGGAAAGACTTTGGCAGGGCATCATTTCACCTCCTGCCCCCTGCCACCTCTCCTAGATATATTGTTGGGTGCAGCATGGCCTCCCCGGGCTCCAATGACTGAACAAGGACAGTGCACAGCTGCACTACCATGGCAGACACCTGGGAGGAGGGGACCATACTGGCACTCCCTTTCATCCGCGCCCTGGTCTAGTGGCCCACTGGCCCCATCCTAGCTGCATGACTGCCTACATCATAGATTCTCTCTTCCCTTCATATTTATATCTCCAGTGCTACTATGTTGTTTCTTTGTTTCAGGTACATTTGCATATAAAATGTGCCATGTATATTTTTTCTGTGAGTGTGTATGCTAGTCTCTTCTCAGTGATTTACTTTTACGATACATTGAAGACTTCATGCATGCAGTCTGACTTTTTTAGTCATAATGAATTGTTGTATAATCTGATTTTGAAACTGTGATGTAACAAAACATTGCAACAACAAGTATATGACTTAGCACATTCATTTGAATAATGGATTATATGGATAAAATACCTATTTTGCTATAATATCATTATGTTGTGAAATACTACTCCCTGTCAACATTAAAGCTATTCAATTTATGGTTAGTATTAAAGTTATTCAATTTATGGTTTTTGTTTGAACTAGTAGGACTTTGATTTGCCATTACACTGCTGCAAATTTAACTGTGATTTTAATCTATGAAATTTTATTTTCTGCTGACAAAACTTCTCTTTATTCCCAGTTAAAGATAAATAAAGCAAACAGTAAGTGCTGAAGTCACTTTTTAAATCTACTTTATGTAGGTTTTATCAGTCTTCTTCTCGTTAATCACATCTTGTTACTTGTGTAACTGGAATATAAATTATCATTTTATGATGACCTTAAAATGTTATTGCTGATTTTGGCCTAAATTTAATATTGTTTTGAATATCAGTCTACAGTAAACATTGGATGCACCTGCAAAATTACATTTTTTCTCTATACAACAGCACAGATATGAGTAGATTGGTAAATAGAAGTCTAATAGTTAACTAATAGATTACCAAAAACTGGAAAAAAAAAATCATTGATGCAAATACCTGAGTCCTGGGGGTTTTGACATTGACTTGGACACATAAGTCATACCCATAGGTCTTATGAAAGTGCTGTAACCATCAAGCTAGAGAATAGAATATGTGGAGGTAACTTCTTCCTCCCTCTACCTCACCTGCAATCCCAAAAGAAGCAAGGACACTGTGCAGTCAATTCTGAGCCAAAATAACAGCTGAGAGGGAGCCTGGTTCTGCACTGAAGGCACATAGCAAAAAAGGAGGTAAGGCCTGGACCTTGTCCCTAGTCTCTTGACCATTTATGCATTTTCCATTGGGAAACAAATGAGTTAAAAATTAGAAATAATCCTGATAGCAAGGACCATAATTGTGGCCACATCCTGCACAAAGAAAATAAAATGAAGGCAACTCCTTATGCCTTTTTGCATGTTGGTTCAAGAGCCAGAGGTTATTTAGAGTACTAGGATTTTGACAGCTGTCTTAATTGTTTACCTCCAGCAATTTTTATTTATTCTTACTTTTTCTCTGCTGTATAACTGAAAGAGAAACTGTAAGTATAACATCTGTTCTTTACCTTCTTAATGCTATGAATTACATCTGGATACTGTGCCTTCATTGAGGACGTCAATTGCTAATACATTAGTAACGTTCTTTAGGAGTGCCTCTTACACCTTCAGCAATTAAAACTGTCTGTTAACTCAGGAGCAGTGTACAAAAAGTTTTTTTTGACTACATGGCAGAGAAGAGCCCCTTTGAAATGAACATGGAGACTAGGAAATGAATTATTTAAAGAGGATGCTCCAAAAACATAGGTCAATAATGCTCATTATGTGGTTGGAAGGTAATTGAAAAGAAATTATGTAGGCTCTGACTTAAAAGGATAAGGAGCCAAACTAACATGTACTATAATTCACATAAAAGGCAAACAATCCTCCTGTGTGGTGTTTCAGCTAACAATACAGTCTCCCTGGGAGACCATTCACACTTGAAAGGGGTTCTGACTTGGTAGAAAAAGAGATAAGCCAAGTCTGAAACTTGTGCTTTAAGCAGGAAGAAAGCTGTTTCCTAACTTTCACTGCTTTTCACTTTTTTCCATTGTTCCTAAATTTTAAGTTTGTTGAATGAGCCTTGAATTCAGCAAACTACTAAAAAGCATGCTTAATTATGCTTAATTCTGTTAGTATATCAGAAAGCTCATAAGCATATCTTTAACTACCACTAAACTAGTGCTGAAGAGCTTTCCTGAACTGGAGCTTAAGTGAGCTTGTCATCACTTACAATTGGTTGGGGTTATTATAGTATTTCCTATTTCTTAAATGTAATCTAATCTGAAATAGCTTTTTGGGGTCACTTGGAAAAATAATTTCTTTCTTCCATCTTCAAATGAAACCGGTCTTTTTTTTTCTCTCAACAGAATCAGAGAGACATGAATGTGATATCTCTTTCTAGTGTTGAAAGGAAGGAGATAACTATATCCTTACAAGAGGACCCTTATACCATTATGGCCAAAGGACAATTAAACAGCGAGTACTTTGAATCATCATTTCTAGCATCTAATTGAAAATATTCTAAACTGAGTCACTGGCTTGCTCAACTAAGAAAACTTGAATATTATGCAATCTTATTTAAATCAGATAGTTTCAGCATGCCCACTTTGTCAGAAAAGACTGATAGGGTTCACAGATTTTAGAGTGAAAAAGATATTTTTAATTTAATTTATGGGTTTGTTTAAACTGGGAAGTACTGCAATATCAGCAAGACAGGTGTCAACTCTTCTTCATTTTTTGTACTTGATTCAAGAATTCATTGAGGATGTTTTGAACTCTTGGAGTACCATAATATGTGGACAGCAATTTATGAAACATAAGAGGATTTGATTCTGCTTTCTTCCCAGCTGAAAACTCATAATTTTAGCCCAGATGAGCAGTACACTCAGGGAAGATTATATTTATTTCATCCTACACCTGATCTAATTTAGAAGGCATTTTGAAACCTCCCCACAAAGGTGTTTCTTTGCAGTACAGTATTTCCAGGCGAAATATAAAGTTGCATTTTCTTCTTCCTGTTTGTCCTTTCAGGGAAAGACTCAAGGAAGGAAGTGGATTTTCTGGCCTGCTTGTTGTGCTGCTTGCACTACAGTTGGGTCAGACCTACCATGATAGCCCTGGCAAAACCTGGGGAATCTATTTTAAAATAGTATCTTTATAAAAGAGTGAGGCTGCCAGAGAGAAAATAAGCAACTAATACTAAGCAGTTAGGGCAGTGTTCTGACTTCAAGATGGTTGCTTTTGAAAACACTTTTTATAGTTCACAGCTGACACTAATGGTTTATAAGCCTTTTCTCAGCTTCTTAGAGCAATGGGGTATTTTTAATTTGGAAATAGACTCTGCTTGCTTGTTTGTTTTAAATGACATACTACTAACTTACCCCCCATTATGGCACGGCACTTCTGAATCTAAATTCCCCATGAATTAGTTTTCTTTCAGGATTTTCTTCCTACACATTTCAAAACTACAGTACAAGCATACTGTAGCAATTAAATTTGATTAGGGTCAGTGGATGAATACTTAAGTTTCCAAGCATTCTCATTGATTTCAATGGGACTACTGCTAATACTGGGCACTATTCAATCTAAGGAAGCCTATCACAATCTGGCCACCATCTCTTTTTAAACTATTATTATTATATTTTTAAATACTGTACAGGTCCTTGTGTGCTGTAGGCACAGTGAAATCAAGTACTGAATTTTCAGATAGAATTTGGGAAAATTTTACTTCAAAAGATGCCTATACACAAGCGCAGAGACTGCTTTGATGTGGTGTAATTACAGCGCATTGAAACTTGCTCGGTTAATCAAGTCTGCTGGAGTGTGGTAATTACCGTGCTTCAGCTAGGCTCCGTGTCTCATGTACCAGAATCCCCATGCTTCAAAATGGCAGTGGGGGTGTTTTATCTACACCTTGCCAAATGAGCTTTAGGTAAAGCACCCACGCCGCCATGTTGAAGCGCAGGGATGCTGATACACGAGACTTTCCAGGCACTTTAATTAGAGCAGCTCTTGGAGTCACTCTAATTAAAGCCTTGCCCCCCGCCCCCGCCATCCGCAGAGCATGTGTATAGACAGCCAATGGTTCCTTATTAAAAGATTTTTTCCTAAGCCACTCATCCTGCTACCTTTTTGCTGATTCAAAGGCAGATTTCTTCTTTCTATATTTCACATTTCTGAGAGTTATTTTGCAAATTAATACTGATATCAACTGAAGGGTTTATTTTCCCCATTAATCATTGAAAAGTACATTGGAAGACTTAATGTACTAAGCTTAACATGCCGAAATAACGTATAAAGAAAAAAAGCCTTTTGCAAAAGGGAGTTTTCAGTTGCAATAATGAATGTGCTAAGACATGTATGAAAATGTATTCCTGCAAGTACTTTAGAACCTAATAAATAATGAATTTGATGATTAATTTCATGGGCATAAGGACAGCACATTACTATGAAAAAACTGCATGGAACCTAGCCTTTGAACAAATGCATGCTAATTGTTTAATATATATAAATGCTTGAATATAGGCATTTGTGTGAAGAAAGAATAAAAAAAATACAGAAAGTGAGGTTGAATTAACATTATATTTTCAAATTAAACAGATTTAAATATTGCCATTAGCAAACAAGGCAGAAGGACTTTGATGGAACAGTAACATAATGAAGTGAGGGAATAATATTATGACTTAATTACGCTTAAGCAACCACATAGGTTTATGCTGATCTAGAGAACTGAAATAAGACCACCACCAAGGCCTCTCTCTATTCCGTGTAAGGTCTCCTCTTTCATTTCTTTGTCCCGGCTGTGCATGTTGGGCATGAGGATCAAAATGTTCCAGTGGGTCATATTGATCACGCATGGCTTCCATGGGCCTACGGAGAAATTTATTTGGCCAGAATTCTGAAGGTCGTAGGACAAAATCTACCCGCCCTGCCCTTTTCATCTTGACAGGCAGAGTGACCTTTTTTATCACTTTGCTGTATCCAACAGCATGGGCACTGATAATGTATGTTCCTGGAGGAAGGAGTCTCCAATAGTCACCGTCATCAGCTAAAAAAAAAAGAAAAACAAACTGGATAGCTTAATTCTTTCTCAAGCTGCATTCATATTTTCCAAATGTTAATATATACACATATACATATATGTGTTAGCAGTAATCATATAAAGACTGATATATAAAGACTTAGAAGATCTCAACACCCAGCAGGAGCCCAACTTTTGAAATGAGTTTAGTATATCAGATGTTTCATTCTTTTAAAGAAAAGGATCTAGCTGTGGATGTCTGACCTTTACATAATAGAAATAACTTGGTTTGCTGAATTTTGAACACGTGGTTTTGCAATTAAATTAATGCATCCTATTTTATGACGGATATCTATATGCCTATATTTTTAATTGAAATGAAAAGAGATTTCAGGCACATCAGATTCTGGTCTACCCTAAAATGAGATTTAATATCACTATTTCCTTTATCTACCAATATAGTTTTTATGTTGATGTTAAATTTTGAAGGGTTTAATCCAAAGGGTTTAATTATGTCAGTGTTATGTCAAAGTCATTGTTATGCATGAGTCTTCTATCAGGCCCTCAAATTTGCATCATCTCCAATTTTGTATCTCCTCAACTTCTAGGTCTTTATTTTTCCCCCAGATGATTTGGTGTAGTGTCTGCTATGTTATATAATACTCTGGTTTCATGAACTGTTTCACTGACAATCACCAGCTCCAGAGCAAGGTCTTAACACACATGTATGATATTTTTCACTTCTGGGGTTTTATCACATTCCTATTAAAACTGATAGCCAAATTCTCACTGACTGCAGTGAAGGCAAGATTGAACTTTAAATGCTCAGAACTTTACAACTCCTGCAAATTACTGACTAAATTATAATGTACTCTTTTACATCTGATTCCTATATAGTGTGTCCTAGGTATATTTGGAAAATACTTTCCATATGTGCATGGGGGAAAATCGTTACAAACTCTATAGCAGGGGCAGATCCAAAGAGGTGCAGCGGTGCTGTACCCTTTGATTCCTGTTCCATCTACTCTTAAAAGCAACTGGCTGGGAGGAACAGTCGTATTTCTATTCCTTCAGCACTGAGGTAGTCAATTGACTTCATGACACATTAGAATCTGTCTGCTTTCTACTGTCTTCAGTCCACAAGTATTAAGGGCCTTCTCGCCTTTTTAATGATCTTGATGTTCTACTTTTCAAACTATCCTTTCTTCTGCTACTTTGCTGTCATTTTGCCATTCTTGGTAATGTTTCTGTCCTGTTTTACAGCCCTGCATTCTGTTTTTAGCTCTAGCTAAAAACCTTAACTCAGGTGGGATAATGTTAACTCAGGTGTAGAAATGATTAATAGCGAAGTATTGGAGGCACTGTCAAGATGCTCAAGAAGGCTAGATTTTGTGTTATGTATCTGAATAAGAGATGTACATTTAACTATACAAGACTAATGAAACAATATATTTTGACTGTATTGGCTATTTTATTGCAATCTAGCAATTCCATTAAAATTATATTTAGTTTTACTTTGAACTGAATAGTAGAGTGCTAGGATCCTAACATATTAGTAAAACCTCTAGTTTAACTAGAAAGAAATAGTACTTTGTAGTGTAATGTAATGTAATGTAATGTAATTACATGCAGCACTATCTGCACCCCTCTTTTCAAACATCCGAATCCAAATCAAATAGGACTCATGTTGGACAGCTCTAATGTATATCCAACAGTAACAGTAGCACAAGGAGTAATAGTTGCATTTTAAATGTCCTACATGGGGTTTATAATGGGGCTCTATAAGCTTCAGGAAGATGTTATTCAGCTCTTAACCCAGCATAGGTTCTATGAGCAGTTGATAATTGTTCATCAAGCCTTGAGAAACTCAGATACCATCAGATGCATGATAGAAAGTGATTGTATCAGACATGGTTTGCTGATACTTTTGCAAGATGACTGAAACAGGAATGTCTGGAATATCTGAAGTGCAGTAAGTAACGTAGTACCTTGCAGATGGGGGTATGTTCAAACACCAGATTGCAGTGGGCTGCCCATAAAGAAAAGTCTTCCACTTAGAAGAACAGGTTTTTTTTTTCCTTTTGAATCATTTCCTGCTCTGTGCTAGGATGTCCTAGATGTGTCATGACTATGTTTATTTCATGGTACTCATCCAACCAGCATCCACAATGTCAATGCCTGTGGTAATGATACCTGGAGCTTGTCCTTGGTTTGTGGTAAAAAGTTAAATGGATTTGTGGGTTGACTGGGAGTAGTATAGTTCTATGCACCATATCTGCTATCGACAAAGTACTTTGGGGCAGCTTATGGAGTTTTTACCCCTAGATTGTCCACACATTAGCACCTTAAAGTGTTTTTAAGCACTCATTATGCAGCTCAAAGTTATGCCACTCCAAGGCAGGATTATCTCTGATCCACACTATGCAGCTCCTTTTCCATTAACAGGTGGCTATTCCCCACAGATGTGCCACCCAAGTTCAAACCCTCCACTATCCCAGGATCACTCACACCCTTGCCTATAGAACAGGGATAGAAGCCTGTCCTGGCTCACCAGCCCTCTAGTGGCAACTCACAGCTACAGCTCTTAGTCCTGCTCTGCTCACCAGGCTTTTAGTGACAAACAACTGTGCAGGGGACAGTCAAAAAAGGTTTCTAGACCAAGGGTGTGACTGCTCCACACTCCAAGCTAGCACTAACACCGATCTACATTTGTGCAGCTCACAGAGTATTAGGGTACTAATACTGCTTACTCATTTGATGTTGAGTTGAGTACACCAACTGCAGCTTCAGCTGTGGGGGCCTCAGGTAAATATCACAAGCAGCATCATGTATATAGATTATGTACATGCAAGCATATGGCATCAAAAGTGAGGAAAGTTTACAGCATCATGGCTGGATGTGCAAGTATCACATTTAGCCTGGTCTGATTCAAGGGGGAATCTCTCCTGTGACAAATATATATTCCAGCCAAGTCTGTTTCTGCCTCCTATTAATTCCATTGTCTATTGAAATTGAGGATGATGGTTGTGTGTCACAGTAGGGGGAAAAGAAGAGTGATATTTAGTCACATATAGACGCTAAAGCGCCATCCAGTCCTGTTCTGTCACTTCAGTCTCATTAGTTGTGTGGAAAGCACAAATGGGTTCTCCTGCCCTTAGTGGAGACAACTGACTGAGTGTCACTGAGACCAGTGGGATGCTGTGCCCCACCTGGGCCAAAATGGTCAAGGAGGAATGTTGCATTGATACTGGCCAGGTTGCAGATGGTCCCATGCACTCCTAGTTTTGTAATCCTCCATAGTATCTGCTTCTGGAGTACCTGGCAGAGTATTGTTTCAGACAGTCAGGAAAGTGAGCTTTATGAACCCAAAAAAGTGTGGCCCAGTGAATGAAAGGAGAAAACATCCTCCAGGAACCAAAGCATTTCTAGTGATATCAGTGCCATTGTTGAGAGGAAAGAAGCAGGTGACTTCTCAAAGGCAAATCTCCTTTCAGTGCCAAGGGGGTTTGTTAGGTAAGCACTGAGGCCAGTACTTGGATTTCTGTTGATGTGGTGTTTGTGCCAGCTGCTAATCCTTTATCTTCTTAGCTCTCATTTCTTTGCTACCATCCTTCAAACTCAATGATGCAGATGGTTCATCCCTTCCCCTGCTCTGAGGCAGATAATGAGTCTTAGAGCTGTAAGGGACACTTAGCGTTTGAGGTGATGAGTTCAGGATGCCCCTGTCTGGGAGTTTAGACTGAGATTGTTGGTATAAATTATCATGCTGTCAAGTAGGAACCTCTTATTACTGGAGACTTTGGGATCAGCTTCTTTGGCCTCTCTGAAACTGGACTTAGCTGTGCAATTCTAGAAGGTGAACTACTCAGTTCCAACCTGCCTGACCTCTCCTCCTTGTAATTAGAGAACCTTTTTTGGATTGCTTCAAGAGATGCAGCTTGAGTCTTATGTGTCTTAATTTATGGGAAGATTTCATAGATTTCATAGACATTAGGGCTGGAAGGGACCTTTAAGATCATCAAGTCCAGCCCCCTGCCCCAGGGGCAGGAAGTCAGCTGGGGTCAAAGGATCCCAGGAAGATAAGCATCCAAACATTTCTTGAAAGGGTCCAGAGTAGGTGCCTGCACCACTTCTGGAGGGAGTCTATTGCAGGCCTTGGGGGCTCGGACAGTAAAGAAGTTTTTCCTTATGTCCAGCCTAAAATGGTCATGGAGGAGTTTATGACTGTTGGTCCTTGTTATCCCTTGGGGCGCTCTGGTGAACAGATGTTCCCCCAGATTCTGATGCACACCCCTTACATACTCATAGGCAGCTACCAGGTCACCCCTGAGACTGCACTTTTCTAGGCTGAAGAGTCCCATGGCTCTCAGCCTCTCTTCATAAGGCCTATTCTCTTGCCCTCTGATCATGTGTGTGGCTCTCCTCTGGACTCTCTCAAGCTTCTCAACATCCTTCTTGAATTGTGGAGCCCAAGATTGGACGCAGTACTTCAGCTGCAGCCTCACTAAAGCCGAGTACAGCAGGAGGATGACATCCTGAGATTTACTTGAGAAGCATCCATGGATGCAAGCCAGAGCTTTATTTGCTTTACCAGCTGCAACATCACATTGGTGGCTCATGTTCATCTTGTGGTCAGTCATGACCCCAAAGTCTCTTTCAGCCATGAAAGTGTAGCACTGCCGAGCCTATAAGCGTGCTACGGGGTTCCCCCTCCCCCCCGCCAATGGAGTACCTTACACTTTTTGGTATTGAACATCATCAGGTTTATATCCACCCAATTCCTAAGCTTATCCAAATCAGCCTGGATCACTAACCTATCCTCAGGTGTGGACTCAAAACTAAATGTCATCAGCGAACTTGGACAGTGCGCTTCTGACACCAATGTCCACATCGTTGATAAAGATGTTAAAGAGAACCGGTCAAAGGACAGAGTCTTGGCAGACAACACTGGTCATGGAGCACCATAATGATTTGCTGCCATTGACTACTACTCTCTGGGTCTGACCTCGGAGCCAATTTCCCAGCCATCAGACTGTGGTGTAGCTGAGGCCACAGTTGGCCAATTTTTCCATGAGGAGATCATGGGACACCAGATCAAAGGCTTCTTTAAAGTCCAGATATATGATGTCAATCTCTTCTCCCTTGTCCAGGTGATATGTCACCTGGTCATAGAAGGAGATGAGATTGGTCAGGTAAGACCTACTCACGACAAACCTGTGCTGGCTGTCTCTCAGGATGTTGCCATCAGCCAGCTTATCAAGAAAGCTCTCTTTGATAATTTTCTCCAGAATCTTACCGAGGATTGAAGTCAAGCTGATTGGCCTGTAATTCCTGGAGTCTACTTTCTGCCCTTTCTTGAAGATGGGGACCACATTGGCCTTCTTCCACTCTTCAGGTACTTCACTTGAGCACCATGAATTTTCAATATTTTTGTCAATGGTTGGGCTATGACACCTGGCAGCTCCTTGAGTACTCTAGAGTGTGATCTGTCAGGACCACCTGACTTGAAGGTGTCCAGCCTCTCAAGGTGATCTTTTACAAGGTCTACACCAATGCTGGGTATAAATACGACCTCACCTTGGCCGTCCTGCATCATTCAAGGCAAGGCAGTCCCTTTGGGCTGATGAAAGACCAGCGTGAAG
Organism: Alligator sinensis; assembly: GCF_000455745.1. Taxonomy (NCBI): domain Eukaryota; kingdom Metazoa; phylum Chordata; order Crocodylia; family Alligatoridae; genus Alligator; species Alligator sinensis. Next base: position 133,760 of record NW_005841871.1, read on the forward strand.
TATCCATTAAGAAAGCTGGCTTTTTCCTGGGTGTCGGTTACCAGTTGCCAATGTTACCCTTGCTTTTTTTTTCAACTCCCTACATATCTGAAAAAAGGACTTTTTGTTATCCTTGATATGTGAAGCCAGATGGAACTTGGTTGCAGCCTTGGCTTTCCTGATCCACTCTCTGCAGATATGGACAGTGCTGAGTACTCCTCGTTGGTGGTTATTCCAACCTTCCATCCTTTATAAGTCTCTCTTTTGAGGCATAGGAGGTCCTCAAGTTCCCTGCTGAGCCAAGGGGGTTACTGAACCTTTTTGCTACCCTTCCTCTGAGAACGGATAGCCATCCCTTGTGCTGGCAAGATTGCTCCCTTGCGGAGCAACCACTCCTCTTGCACTCCTCTTCCTACCAAGTTGTGGTCCCTACGGGTCTCGACAACAAGCCTCCTGAGTTCGTCAAAGTCAGCTTTCCTGAAGTTGAGGACTTCTGTATTGCTGACTGACTTACCAGCTTTACAATGGATAGTAAAGGTGATTAGATCATGGTCACTATCACCCAGCTTTCCACTGATTCTTAGGTCACTGACTATGTCATCCCCTTTGGCCAGTACCAGGTCCAGCAACGCTTTACCTTTTGTTGGCCCATAGACTTCTTGAGTCAGGTAGAGCTTGTCCACGTGCACAAGGAAGCTTTGTGACTGATTGGATTTCGCGAAGTGCTCTTCCCATGAGATGTTCAGGTAGTTAAAGTCTCCCATGACAACCATGCACTGAGAGCATGCAGCTTCAGCCAGTTCCCTGGTGAAGTGGAGCACTTAATGATATGATGTTCCCAGATGTGGAAGAGGCATCCACTGTGTCTGCCTATAAAGGGCATCAGGCCCCAGTAGGAGGGTCAGAGTTGGAGTGTCCCATCTGCAATTGTTGTGTGCCTTTGCCTTTGCCTTGCTTTATAGTGAACATAGGAGAGGGAGTCCAAGGGAGTTCTCCCTTTTGGTCTCTTCTTTCTTCCTTGGAACACTGGAAAAGACCAGAAACCAAACTTGGGGTGGGGGGTGGGGGGAGAGTATCAAATGCCTTTACAAAATAGCTGTTAAGCTCTAACAAATGCTAAGATGAGTCAGCTGCAGCTGTGGCTCTGCCTCACTACCACTGGTGGTTTGAGGAAACTGAGGGAAGTGTGCAGTCACTTTGCTGGTCCTTGAGAGCATGAGGAGGCTTAGCATTCACGGGCTGCCCCAACACATAGCTAAGCAAAAATTTCCAAGTTGTATATATGAGGCACATGTATGCTAACTGTGCCCACACTGACACAAACCCAAAGAGGAACTAAAATGAGAGTGAGGCTTGTTGTTCCATATGAATAAAATGCCATATTGGTTAGCAAGACATTTGATAGGAAGTTTCTGCAAAGACTTCTTGCACTTACGCATGAGGCTATGATTTCAGTATGGTAATTTTTAGCAAATTGCATGGTAGAGTTGTAAGGAAATAACAATATTCATGGACAAGTTACTAAACAGGCTTGCTGCATGCTTACAGCAGCTAAACCATAACCTTACAAAGTACATTTCCCTATGAGGGAGCACTGTAACGTAGGAGTTATAGTTTGAAGAGCTAATGCCTCATTCTTTTCTATTGGGCAAGGTCCCCAGCTGATCTACATTTCCCTGAATCCTATATGTTCTCCTTTCTGACTGAGGAGGAGGGCACACCATGAGGCTCAGTTTCCTTTAAATTATGCTATGACAGAATTGTGGACTTACTCGTGAGCTTGTTGGTTTTTGTATCCCACCCCATCTGTGTACATATATGTAAAGCAGGTTTTGACTTATTATTTCCCATGTAATTTTCGAATTACACTCATGCAGCCAAATCTCGAAATCAACATTGAATGTTCTGCCTAAGTGAGAATTGCATATACATTCAGCTACATAGTGCAGACCGTCACCATCATACGAGAAACAGACAAACAACAACAAATTACCTGTGGTAACATCATGCCTGATGCCTCGCACTGAAATTCGGGCATTTTTTATTGGATTACCAAGTTTGTCAGATACAATTCCCTTTATCCCACGGTGGACCTACAAGAAAAAAAAACCAAGGAGTTAAATCACATAATTCTTTGCATCCAAGCCTCTTCCTGCAAGAAAATCCCTAGGCAGAGATAAAAAGAAAATAGTCTCCATGAACTGGTAATTTGGCTACCTAAAGAAGTGATGTATGGGTCCACAAAGAACCTCTTTGGATCATATTCCTCATTCTTGAATATTCAAACCAAAGGAGGGCTTGAATATTTACTTCATGTTGTGCCCTGAAATTCCTTCACCATTGTTGGATTTATTTTGCTTCCATAAACACAATACTCTTGTGGGCTTTGACCCCCATCATTTGGGACTTATTTCAATGAGGTCAGTGCTTATGAAGATGAGTGTAACTTTTGCCTGTTAAACCAAATAGATTTGTGCATACACCAAATAATCTGGTATGTATCAGAATGGGAAAAGTTTTAATTGGTTATGGCAGACGTACTCTTTATCAGGAGTAATTCAGTCAGCCTTATCTAGAGAGTAGTTTTGCTTACTGTTCTGCATTCACTCAAAAGGCTTTTCCAACATAGACTTCTACAGTATCTCACACTATAAAAATCTTTACATCTCAAAGGCTTCAAGGGCAATATATATGGATTTAATCCAGCTCCATTTGGATTCACTCAAACTCATTTTCATCAGACAGCTATAAAATAAAAGGAGTTTGGTGGTCTGTATTGTAGTCTTTACTGAATGATGATATTTACCACAAGAAACAAGAGGTTGCTTAAAAAGTCTATACAAATCCTCCTAACAACTTTAAATTGCTATGTAGTCTATCAGAATAAGGCATGACAGAAAGCTGATCTGCTAATGGCTAAAAGAAAGAGCCTTAAGTTCAGCCTTAAGTTTCTGTAATCACTTACCTGTTGTCAGCAAGGTATTTGTAACTGCTGAATGAACCTATACCCATATGTTTCAGTGAGTCATCCAAAAGTTAATGGAGCAGATGCTTATCTGAACTGGTTTTCTTTAGAAATTAAACTAAGCTATCATAAGGACAGAGGCATGATCATATTTCACCTATTAGGCATCTAATAATTAAATTATATGTCACTTTATGCAAGTAAATGGCACATATGTAACCATTTAACTGTAGTTATTAAAACTTACTCATTTTTGGATTGTGAGAAGATGGAATCACCTTCCACCCATACTTACCTAAAGAAAAAGGAGGAAGCAGTGGAGCAATAGCCTTGTGGTTAGGTCATTCATCCAAGAAACCCAAGTTCTAGCCACACCTTCAACACACGCTTCCTGAGGAGGGGTAAACCTGCAATTCCTGCTTTACGGCAAAGTACTTTAATCACCAGAGCAAACTTAGGTGTTACTTAGTCCCTTCTCCGGCTGAAGTTGACACACTGCACCTTTAATTCACTATTAATTGGATAAAATGAATGGAGAGCAGTGGGAAAGTCATCGCTCCTTTGGCTAGGGACAGACATTGCACAAAAACTGGTTTAAATGATCAGAAACAGGTTTAAACCTGTAACAGAACAGACATTCAGTGCTCATAAACCAGTTTCAAAATAGCAAAACTGGTCTGAGATAAACCTAGTTGAATGTAGTATCAGACTTAACGGATTTGGCTTAAACCAGTTTATGTAAAGTCTGTCCCAGACCCTTTCCTGGTTTAATTTAAACCAGCATCTCCAAGCATCTTGGCATGCTCTCTGGGCTGGGCTCTCTGCCCCAGTCCAGCAGGGCTGGCCCTGCTCTTCTGCTCCTCAGCCGGAGCAGGGCCAGCAGGGATGGGGTCTAGCCAAAGAAGGGTTTAATTCCCCTCTCCCTGTCCTACTGGCAGGGACCTGAGCTGGGTCTGCCTTGGCACTTCCCCCTCGCTGCTGCAGCAGCAGGCCACCATGGCCCCTAAGGTAGAGGGGGCAGGGAGGGGGGTTATTCTCCCCCCTACCCCACTGCTCCTGGAGGACTGCAGTCAAGTCTGCCCTCCCCAACCTCTCTGGCCTGTTCAGCCTGGACTGGCCACACCCCACCAACACAGCTTCCCTGCAGCTGAGGGCACACTCTAGCACCCCTTGGCACCTGGCCTGAGTAATTGCAGGCATGTGCCTTGCATTTTCTCAGTCCAGAGGGAACATCTGTACTGTTACAAACTGGTTCAACCTAGGCACGTTAGACTACCCTGCAAAGGGTGAATCAATTCAGGCTCTGGCTTTCTGGATGTCCTACGGACTGAGCTATAGGAGGTACCTCCTCCTCCTCAAGTGTCTGACACCAACCAGTCATAGATTTTCTCCAGTTACAATTTCAGGATTTACCTGGCCTTGTGCACGTAGTTGAAAGAACATATGCCATTACTTACTGTCCTGTCCAGCACAAATTCCTAGTGAACATAGTGGATATATGTACACTTGTGTGTCAGGAACTGAATTATATGCTATGCATAAGAACCAAAAGCTGCAATGAAATAGGATTTAGCCAAGTCAAGTGTCCATATGAGATTTCTTTACATCCTCCTTGAGTTCCTCCAAAATTCTCTGTTGTGACTTGCCTTCATCAGCCTCAAATCTAAGTCACAAAAACTGTCAGGAAAATGATAACACACCCACCTTTTTCGTAAATGTTTTCTAAAGAATTCAAGCACAATGGACTCGGCATGCACATACATATTTTGGGCCAAATCCTCTTCCACCTATGTAAGCATCTAAGTGCAATTTAGGAGAACATCAGGAACCTGCAATCCATGGGGCAGCCAGCAGTACACCACAGGTAAGCAATAAGCAGGTAAGCAATAACGGTCCCTTTAGGCATCAGAGTCGGGGGGCAACAAAGGTTCCAGTCACAGGGCTCAAGTGCCTATACACTAACGCTAGGAGCATGGGGTGCAAGCAGGATGAACTAGCACTCCTGCTTGCAGAAAACACCTACGACTTAGTAGGGCTAACAGAAACCTGGTGGGATCCTTCTCACGGCTGGGCGGTACACATTGAGGCTTATAAGCTGTACAGAAAAGATAGAGTGGGAAAGAGAGGGGGAGGGGTGGCGCTCTATGTCAATAAGCAATATACATCGACCCTTATCAAAATGGAATTGGAGGAGGAGAAAGTAGAAGGATTGTGGGTTAGGTTACATGGAGGTCAAGGAGAAAGAGATTTGGTGGTAGGGGTCTGCTACAGACTCCCATACCAAGGGGAAGAACTAGATTTGGGGCTCCTGAGGCAGCTCTCAGAGACCATAAAAACTAGGGAGGTGGTAGTCATGGGGGACCTAAACTACCCAGACATCTGCTGGGAGACGCAGACAGCGAAGTCCCACCGTTCACGCAGGTTCCTATCTTGTGTACAGGACCTCCATCTGACGCAGGAGGTACATGGTCCCACTAGGGGGAATGCCTTACTGGACCTGGTATTGGCAACGGGGGATGACATGGTAGGAGACCTACAGATCAGTGGTCACCTGGGGGACAGTGATCACCAAATAATAGAATTCACCATAAGATGTTGAGTAGGTAAAGTAACTAGTAGTTAGGAAAGAACTTTAGGAAAGCTGACTTCAATTAACTCAGGCGTGTTTAGTCAAGTACGCACTGCAGAGTAAGAGTTTTGAAGAGATGGGAGCCCAGGAAGGGTGGCTGTGCCTTAAGGAAATGA
>NW_005841871.1:140543-141189 GCF_000455745.1 Alligator sinensis
AGGAAAAATGTCCAGCATACCTACTGCCTAGGAAATGACCTGCTGGGTGGCACGGAAGTGGAAAGGGATCTTGGAGTCCTAGTGGACTCCAAGATGAACATGAGTCGGCAGTGTGACGAAGCCATCAGAAAAGCTAATGGCACTTTATCGTGCATCAGCAGATGCATGACGAATAGATCCAAGGAGGTGATACTTCCCCTCTATCGGGCGCTGGTCAGACCGCAGTTGGAATACTGCTTGGAATACTGCGTGCAATTTTGGGTGGCACACTTCAAGAGGGATGTGGATAACCTGGAGAGGGTCCAGAGAAGGGCCACTCATATGGTTAAGTGCTTGCAGGCCAAGCCCTACGAGGAGAGACTAGGGCTCCTGGACCTCTTCAGCCTCCGCAAGAGAAGGTTGAGAGGCGACCTTGTGGCTGCCTATAAGCTCATCATGGGGGCACAGAAGGGAATTGGTGAGGCTTTACTCACCAAGGCGCCCCTGGGGGTTACAAGAAATAATGGCCACAAGCTAGCAGAGAGCAGATTTAGACTGGACATTAGGAAGAACTTCTTCACAGTTCGAGTGGCCAGGGTCTGGAATGGGCTCCCAAGGGAGGTGATGCTCTCCCCTACCCTGGGGGTCTTCAAGAGGAGGTTAGATA
>NW_005841871.1:141238-149542 GCF_000455745.1 Alligator sinensis
TTTCCTGCCTATGCAGGGGGTCGGACTCGATGATCTATTGAGGTCCCTTCTGACCCTAACATCTATGAATCTATGAATCAGTTCTATTCTACCCTATTCAAGTATTTGAAAAACCCTTAAAGATCTGTTTTGGAAATATACCATGGCTACTTCCAGATGAGTGCAGCCATGTGGTACATGGTGCCGCAGACACATCAGTGGTGCCACATGCTGCACATTCAGCCGTTCGTTTTTTGACCTCTGGATATCCAGACTCTGGCTCCCAGCCAGATCTGAGTGGCAGGATTGCCACTTCTGCAGTCCCAGGAGCCCCCCAGAACCCCAGTTAAGGCTGCTGGGGACAGCCCAGTGCTGGCCCCAGCCTCCCCTACCCCACCTGGGGTGACCTGTTGTGCACCAGAGGGTTCATGGCATAGGCATTCCCTGGGGACAACAAGGTATGCTGCTGGTAGTTGTCCCCAGGGAAACAAATGTCCACACCCATGTGGACGCAGCCCATCATTTTATCGTTAAGCTTGAGCCCCAAGAAGCAGTGAGGAGGAAGACCCACACATCTTTTATATTCTCAGTTTTTTAAGGGGCATGAGCAGTGTCGAATAGAATTGTACTTACATGTCTAAGTCAATGTAATAAGCAGAAAAGAATCTGGCTCATAGGGTAGAATTCTGTTTCCCTGCTGAGATGAACAAATGACACTTACACAGTTTCTAAGATTCATAGATTCATAGACTGTCAGGCCAGAAAGGACCTCGGAAGATCATCGGGGCCAGCCCCCTGCACCAAGCAGGGAAGATAACTGGGGGTCAGGTGACCCCAGCAAGATGACCATCTAGTCTCCTCTTGAAGATTTCCAGGGTAGGTGATTGCACCACCTCTGGAGGGAGCTTATTCCACAGTCTGGACACCCTAACTGTGAAGAAGTTTTCCCTAATGTTGAGCCTGAATTGATCTTCCAGGAGTTTGTGGCCATTACTCCTGGTTTTCCCCTCAGGTGCCCTGGTGAACAGGTGCTAAGTATCTAAATCACCCAACAGCATTCTATATCACCTCATGTAATGTCCTGAGTCATGTGTACATGATTCAAGCTCTTATATGACAACAGTCCTGCCCTACACAACAAAGTCTGTGCCTCCTACACATGCCTGGAAGTGATTCAGTGCTGTTCCTGCAGTGTCTAAGGGTGTCTATACACAATTAGGGAGGCTGCTCTGGCACTCTAATTACAGTGCGTTGGAGCAGACTTGATTAACCAAACCTGCTGCGTGTGGTAATTACTGTGCTCTGGGAGCCTCCAGTGTCTTGTTTGATGAGCTTTAGATAAAGCACCCCTTTTTGAAGCACAGGGACTATGATACAAGACTATGATACACTCTGGGCGCTTTAATTAAAGTGGCTCTCGAAGTGCCCTCCCTCCCCACCCCCCCCCACACACACACTCCTGGATCACATGTATAAACACCCTAAGTTTCTAAGTCTACTTATGCTGCATGAGATTCAGTTCTTCTATGAAGGCACAGAAGTGTAGTATAAATCCCTGAAACTGTAGTTGACTAAAGACTGAGTGTTTCTGTCCCCCCTTTTGGCCAGGAACTGAGGTTCTAAACTCATCTCTCCCTAAAATAATTTGAATGCATCACGGCAGAATTACCAAGCTATGCAGAGCCAAGAGCACCTTTCTCTTAAGACTGGACCACTAGCAGCCAAAAGGAAAAGCATCTTAGAGATGGAAGAAGAACAGGCAAGAGAGCCTAACTATGACTTAGGGGCGGTAGATGCTGCCTTTGCCCGGGAGGCTTGTAAATAAGCCCTTACTTCCAATGCTGTTTGCATTGCATAAGAGTCTTTGGGCATAGACAGAAATGCAGCTCCCAGGACTTGGAGTGATTCATAGAAACTGCCATGAGTTACACCAGTGGTTTCCAACCTTTTTTTTCCATGCCCTGCTGCTGGGAGTGGAGTGTAGCAGTGGCAGCAGCGGCCCGGAGGCGGGGGTGGGGGAGCTCCCAGCATGTAGTGCAGCCTGTCTTTTCTGTGCAGCACTGCTGGCACTGCCCCCATGACCTTCATTTGAGTCATGACCCAGGGTTGGGAACTGCTGAGTTAAACCTATCCTGTCGACCCAACAGACATTAGCTATTGGATCAGGAGGGTGAAGGATCAGTTCCAATTTGGAGCCAATCCAGGGCAAAAGGCTGTGTCTGTGCAGCCTCTCCCTCTAGCTCTACCTCCCACCCCATTGCAGCTCTGCTGCTGTCTGTGGATGGGAGTAGGGATGCACCAATAGAGATTTTGGGGGCCAATACTGATAGCTGATTTTTAAGGAGGCATATTGGCTGATACCGATCTGATTTCCAATACGCAGCTCTTCAGCTTGAAGAGCTGCACCAGCCTGATAAGTCTGGTGTAGTGGAAGAGGTTTGGGGGCACAGATCAAGGCCCCTGTGGTAAGGGAGGGAATGGGGTTGGGGCTGGAGCAGGGGCAGGCACTGACCAGCCAGGTTGGGGAGGGGCGCAGGACAGAGCCACAAGTGGCTCATCTGGGGGGTGAGGGTAAGAGGTGTGTGCCTCCCAAATCTGTGTAGGGGCAGGCTGCAGCTGTGGGCTGGGGCCAGGGCCAGGGCCGGGGCTGGGACCAGGGCAGACATGGGACGTGGCTCATCCGGGCGGCACAGTAAGAGATGGGGAGGGCAGCTCTCACTGCTGTGTGTGGCTCATCCAATGCTCGTGTAATGGCTCCCACCACTGCTCCTGCCACTCATCCAGGATGGGGGGATGGGTGTGCCTCCACATCTGCCCAGCCAGGAAGAGCCTTGCCTCATCCCACCCTGCCTTGCATAGATCAGGGGGCACATGCCTCACTTCCCTGCTCCCTCCCCCCCGTGCCCTCCTGGATGAGCAGCAGAAGCAGTGGCAGGAGCTTCCAGATGAGCACCGGATGAACCATGTGCAGTCCCTATCTGCGTGCCCCCCTCAACGAGCCACACCCCCATCTTATGGCCACCCCGGCCCTGGCTTGGCAGCCCCAGCCCAAGCCCCAACCCCACCCCCACCCTCACCATGGGGGCCTTGATCTGCCTCCCCACACCCCTTCCCCCTTCCTCTTCCCCTTCTTCTCACCTCCCACCACACTAGACTTACCTGCTACACGCAGCTCTCCATGCTGCTGACTCTACTGCTCACTACCTATGTGCTATTCTGCAGCTGTGCACACACACGGGCATTTATCAGACAAATTATAGGTGGCAATGGGCCTATTTCTGATACAGAAAAATGTCTTTATATCATTGCTGATCTGATTTCAAACCGACGTATTGGTGCACCTCTAGATGGGAAAGAGGAGAAGGCAGGGGAGAGAGGTCCATTCTGGAGTTCTTTCAGCCCCACTGGAGTGGGGGATGGGTAGAGTTCCCCCCCGAGATGAGGAGCTCCAATCCACATACCTCCCCACTACAGTGGGACTGAGGAAACCCCAGAGTGGACCTCCCTTCCCTGCCTTCTCCCCATCCCATCCAGAGACCAGATGCGCCCAGGCTGTGCTGCAGGAAAAAAAGAAGTTAATGAAGGTGCTCCACTTTGGAGAGTTGATTTGTTGCATTATTGGTGTGCCCTGAAGCTGTGCTCTTCCATTTGGGCACGGCTTTAGAGTACTTTCAAGGGACCGATCGTATGACAAATGTCATTTCTATCTGCGCTCTTTGGGAGCACTGAACAAGCAACATTGGTATAGAGATCAGGCTCCCATTATGCTCCACCTACTTGAAATGCCTTCCCAGTGGGACTGTAATTCATGCCAAGACTGTAGTATTTTGAAAGCCACTTAGCAATAGTTCTCATGACAGTACTTCTTCATGTAGGAGAGGCCTCCTCTGAATCCCTAGCTAACACACCCCTGTGTATGCCTGTGCCTGTGTTTGGTGAAAGGAAATGAAAAAGCCTGATGTATCATTAGCAGCAAATCTTAAAGTCTCAGGCCTCCCCTTAGAAAAATAAGAAAGCCCACATGTCTAATACTCAGCATTCTCCAGCTGTCTGTCAGTAGACCACTCTGCCTTGTGGGGCACTAACTGACTCCACTGTCAAATCTTTCCTGAAACCACATTTTACTTGTGACATCTCTCATCACACATCAGCTCATGGAGCAGGAGAATAATGGAAGCCTGGTGACTCACTGATGGCATGGGCAATTCATCTGTTTGGTGACTCATTTGTTTCCAGTTTGGTTCATGCGTTGTATGCCCGAGTGCCCTGCCACTTTGATGGGATTTGCATTGATGGGATTCCATTGGCCTAGATCCTGGCCCCAGCTGTAACAAGGTAGCCCAGAATAGTGCCATGATTTAAAGTGTCCTGTCTCTGATGCATTGGTATTAAAGAGAGACCCACTATGTAAAATACATGAATAGCATTGGGAGCAGGAGCCAGAACCCAGGATACCCTCCCTTCTAGGGTAAAGCCTCTTCCCTAGGCTCCCATGCTTGCTTTCCTATTGGCCTCACAACTCTTTCCTCTTAGCTTCCCAGTGGATTACCTTCAAGGGAACACAAGTGTCAAAGGTATCCATGACCATTTTTCCTGTATAACTTGGGGATTAGGGCACTCTGCTGGGACATGCAAGGCATTGGTTCAAATCCTTTGACTGCTTGGAGTTTCTTGTGTTATGGACCACTAAGGTATTTATAAAGGAAGAAGATCTTTATGCTGCCAGCACAGACATCTGGCCATCAGGACTAAGAAAGCCATGCCAAGACTTTTACACCATCAGAAAGAAATGAGATTCCAGCTGGAAAGTCTTAGCACAAGTTAAAAATCCCCATTGAATGAATAGAGGGCCATGTGCTTCCTGAATGTGTCAAAGTGCCACACGCTGAAAGGAATGAATGAACTATCCTAGAATTCCTCTCTAGGGGAGCACACATGTATTGAAAGTGTAGGAAAGCTACATGTCTGCACAGACAATGTAGAATGTCTTTCTAATTCTGGTTGTGTACATCAGGACCTTACCAGCATCTATGTAACAAAAGGGTGTCATAGGATTTAGGTCATGGAGTACACATACACTGAAGTAGCAGCATGTCTCAGCTGGACTTTCTCCAGGCACAGCATTACCATGAACTCAATCCAGAAATAGGTCATCCCCAGATTATCTGGGGCAAAAGTCAGGAGGACAGCCAAAGAGGGATATGCTGAATTGGCCTCACTGGTGTACTTCCAAATGTGAAATCCTGGAGTATACAGTCAGAAATGGGTTAGTAGATCATGCTTAGAAGCAAGGCACATTGGTGACATGGTGTCAGCTTACCCTAGGATATGTGAATACCACTTAGACACCTAGTAAGTAGGTAGGTTCTGGTCACTGGTGTCTAATAAGAGTCTTGGTACTTTCTAATTCCACCTGGAACTCTTAAAAAGATTTGTTGTAGCATAACCAAAACCACAGAATTGGAGAACCACATAAAAATGACAAGTTACTTGAAATTTGGACAAATTTAAACTGGTTTGACAGAAAGGTTGAAGTGCATTTTCTTGAATTGATAGTTCTTCCTCTAGTTTTGAGAATCTAATTTATAACAATCTGAGGATCCAAATTGTTTATAGACATGTTCTTGGTTCCCTTCTATATTTGAATGCTTCACAAAAAAATCCTTAACCCTTAATCCCTCCTGTGGGATAAAGAAAGAGTATTATTCATAGTCCCAGACAGGTGAAGTATGGCATAGTGACCAGTGGAGTTAGTCAAATATTCTCATAAAATTCCCTAACTGGGAAATAACAACAAAGAAATACCAATGAAGAATGGAAAAGGAGACCCTTGAGCAAAGAAGCAATGTTTGTAAAAGTAGAACCCTACCATTTCAATAAAATTCAGAAGGGACTCTCTGTTTTCATGCCAGATTGAATATAGTTCTTCCTCCAAAGGAAATTTTTCACATCCCACCTCCACGGTAATTTCAAAACAGTTTGTATGAAGATAGTTAAAATCCGCCATACCTAAAGTCATAAGAAGAGAAGCAAAATTATTGCAAACAATCTATTTCACATTTGGAAGAAGGGCACTATGACACCCAAAAGCTTGCCTATGTCTATGCCAACCATACAGTTAAGTCTGATTTAACTGTATGGTTGGCACAGGCAGGCATATAAAAGATGACACTCACAAGAATTCTTGCCTCTCACAGATAATGGGTAAAATTTTAAAAAGTACTCACCATATTTGCCCAAATACAAAACGACCCTAACTGTAAGATGACCCCCCAGTACTTAGGTTGAACACATGGAAAAATTATAAATTTATTAAAATTGTCCATGTACAGAATCTAATCATTGGAGGATCATTTTCAATTCATCACTACCCCACTACTGCTGGCAGTGGGGGGAGAGGTGATAAAGGTCACAGTAATGGGATAGGCGGTACGGGTCACACAGTGGGGGAGGCAGTAGGGGGACAGGCAGTGAAAAGCAGGCATCTTATCCCCTGTTGCCTGTTCCCCACCACTTACACTACATTGTGCCTGCCCGCTATGGCTTCCGGCTGCCCCAGTTCCACCTCCCCATGTTTCTCCTCTCCTCCCGCTCCACATTGCTTCTGCCCCCACAGTCTCAGATCCCCACCCCTCTTCTCCCTATCTCCCCACCTCGATGTCTTCCCCCCACCTGCCCCTCCATCCCCCCCACTTACCTTTGCTCCACACCAGCAGGCTCTGTTCCTGATGCATCATGAGGCACGGAGCATGACTCCAGCCTGGCCCTGTAGCAGTGGCATGGAGCCGACGCTGCTGCTATGGGCCAGGTTGGAGCATGTTTTCCATGCTCCAGACTGCAGTGAGGACAAACCCTGCTAGTGTAAGGAGGAGTGTGGAAGATGGGGAGAGAGAAGGAGAAATGGCATGGGGGTGTGACTGAGGGCTGCAGGGGAGGAGTGCTGGGGCATGCAGAGGCTTCAGCTCCAGTTCTGGCTCCAACCCTAACTCCGAGTTGGGGCTGGAGCTGCAGCAGTTGCCTGCCCCTCCACTGCCTTGTACTCAGTTGTAAGGCGAGAGGCTTTTTTTCCTTCATGTTAAATGTGGGAGGAAAACTTCTCTTCTAATTGAGTAAATACATTAAGTCTCAGGTACTTTTTTCCCCATTTTCAGGAGTGACTTGAGCATTCAGGCCTGGGTCCAAAAAGGGACTGAGATATAGCAATGCTGAGCCTTTAAAATTTAGATGCTTAGCTCCAGGCATAGAATCCACACAGTCAAGTTAGGCACCCCAATTCCCTATCTATTAAATGTAAAGGTTTAATCATCTGGAGATCCTAAATTCAGTAGGGGCTTTGGATCAAGTTTTAATTTATGTTTAATAAGGTTCTTACTTAAGTTTCACTTCACTTTACAGATTGGTAGAAGCTTACCTCCAGGAAAGCTGTACCACTCCGCACCATTTATAATGCCTCCTCGTTTCCCAAAACTTCCACCACAGCGAATTTCTGATTTATCTGAGATGATTGGATGTGCATCTGCATATGCTTTAGCCAGCAGTTTGAACATCTGAAATGAAGGGAGTTGGAAAATATTTACTTGCTCTGCCAAGTATAAGCACTTTTCCCAATTACCTTTCCACCACTAATTTCCACTCCAGCACTAGCCGCTTATGCTCAGGTACCAAACAGTAAGCCAGACTGTGTTCTCTAGGATTTTACAAACAAGGAAACCTCCCTACAAGACTATCACTCCTACACAAGGGGCTTTGCTATCTCTTGAGCACTGTCCACCCCTTGGAGGGCATGCTGTGCTTTCTCTGTAGGGTTCATACATTGAAGACTTGAATCCGAACTACCAGACCCTGTGTTATCTTCTATGGTATTTTTCTTTCTTTCCTTTTTTCTCTTTTTATTTAATCCAATTAAAAATAAATCCAGAAAGACTTTCTGGATTCAAAAGCAGGAATTAAGTCTATTCTATTTGTCAGGGCCTCCATTCACTACTTCTACTTTTCAAAGGTAGAGCAGAGGTCCAACAGGTTTGACCTCTACACTAATCTCAGTTCAATGGGAATGTCACAGGGCTTTCAGGAATATCTAGATGGATGCTCTGCATTTTACGATATACTCTTCTAGATTAACCACTCTCTCTTCTTTGGGCTGAATGGCAGATGGAAGAAGGTACCCTTAAGAAAGTGAGCAGGGTGTGCTGTACTGGCTGGAGGCATGGGCCGCACACAAGTCATTAGAGGAAATGACTGCTAGTGAAGGATGGTAGATTGATACTTGCAAAAGGAAAAGAAAGTGCAGTTGGGAAGGAGGAAGAAATAGCAGAAATGTAGGGA
>NW_005841871.1:149573-152646 GCF_000455745.1 Alligator sinensis
GTCCTGTTTCCTGGACAAGTTGTTTTGATGTTTGTCTGAAATTGGCATCTAATCCCTAGATTTTTATCTGAATCCCATATTCTAACTTTGGTGGGTTTCAAATCCTGAAGCTATTCCAGCAGCCCCTCACATACAAGATGCTTTACCACGCTAATCTAATGCTCAGTAAAGCATCACCGCCTACACGTGTGGCAATTACTGTGCATTAGATTAGTCTAATGCACCATTTGCTAGTACCACTAGATACAGGTACTAAAACATGGCCCACTAAACTAATGTACTGTATCACACATGTAGATGCTGACCAGGAGCAAATTGCTTCCAGTCAGCCCAAGCAGTAGGGGACCACACTGCTGCCTGGCTAAGCTGTGAACTCCAAGGGGTAGAGGGAGCTGTCCCTAGCTCCAGAGGCAGCTACCAGCTGTGCAATGCTTAGGTTCAGCTGCAGCTAGTTCTCCCAGGAGGCTGTGTATGAGCTGGTAGATTCTGGGCACACTGGTGCTTGCCTGCCCCTTGCTGAGAGCTTCACAGGTGCACTGGGTGCAGCCCCGCACTGGTGTGGTAACCACACAGGGGGCAGCAGGCCCAGAAGCGTGCAAGCATGGACCCCTGCTTCACAGGGACCCCTGAGCTAGGCACGGCTACTGACAGACTGGGCCAGGCTCTGCCACTATACCAGGTACTGCAGGGCCTGGACAGCACAGCTGGGGGCAGAACTGGCTGCTTAGTGGCATGAGGACAATTTCCAGCCTTGGGGCTCTTTCATGGTCCTTGCTGCCCTGCACCCTAGTGCCTGCACTTTAGCTTCAGGATGCATGCCATAGGAAAGCTCCGGGCCCCACTGTCACTATGATTTCAGCTTGAGGGGAGGCAAAGCTCATAGGGGAAGGAAGGACAGGTACAGTATGGGTGCCATGGGTCCCGCCTCCCCAGCTGGTGGCTCAGACCAACACACACTCCTCTCAGGAGAACTGACCACAGCTGAACGTGAGCTCCATGGGGCTGGAAGCTGCCCCTGGGGCCAAGGACAGCTCCCTCCACCATTCAGAGCCCAGGCCTGCCCCCCCCCCCCCCACCCCCCCCCCAGCCCGGAACTGCCCCCAGAACCCCCTGTCAGCCTTAACCCCCTGCCAGGGGAGCCTGGAGTGCCTCCTGGCTGCTGCAGGGGTGCATGGCAGGGCAGGAGCATCCCTAGACTAGGCTGCTCCTGTTGGGCGCAAAACTGCACCTGACATGAGTACACGTGTAGATAAATTCCCAGGTGATTTACTGTGTAGTAAATTCAGGTGCATTAATTGTACATGTAGATGCACCCACTGAATACGTTTCAATACAAAAGTTTGCACAAAATGTAGGATAAAATTCTTCAAAAACTCATGATACTAGAACTCAAATCCCAGTTTGAACTGTGCCACAAACAATTTAGAATCTTATCACATGTAATTTAAACACAGTGAATCCAAAAGCATCCAGGTGTACAAGAGCACCTAAGTGACTTTGAAAGCTAAAGTCTCATGACTTAGGAACCTAATGGTTTAGATGCTTTGGGAAATGTTATCCATTATCTGTGGTGAAATTAGCAGGATTCTAAATCACTTAGGTACTGTAGTAATAGTAGAAATAATAATAATGAAAAGAAGCAGCAGCCTGTTTGCACTTCACCAAATGTGCCAAGTGCTCTGGGGATTAAATAGTTTATTTTATTGAGCTTGTAAACTGAAGTAACTAATGCCAGTTACAGGCCTCCTTATTTCTCCTGGCACAAACTAAAACTGTTTATAACACCTCTAGCTTAGTGTCATTAATACTAAGCTGAATACACACCTCTAACAGCAACTGAAAAGTGTTATAAAAGGGCATTCAGCAGTGCATGGGCCTGAGTAGACTATTCTAGTGCTGAAGTGTCTGCTTGAGAAAAGCCAGCCAATGCCATAGGCCCATGAAGGGGTATATGTGCCAGAGTGATTACCAAGTGGAGAGTAAGTCTATGACTACACATGACTAGATTCAAGAGCCAGTCTGCAGCTTAGAGGGAAACTGCAAGGAGAGGACAGATTGCAGGAAGGAAAGAGGAGTTTAGCATACATTTTTGGTGACATTTTATGCTTGGTTATGGGGAGTCAAATGACCCTATTATAAAACTGAGGGGTGATTTTCTCACCCATGGGACAAAAATGAGAGCAGAAGACAGCAGGATGTGGAAACCTAACAATTAAGCCTTAAGAACTAGGATTCACAAGCAGAACGAAGTAACTGTTTTAATTTATCCATCCCAGAAGTCATTGCTTACTTTCAACAGAGTACTTAGGATGTTCCATTTCAACTATTCCTAAGCGAGGGGCACTACAAGTCTCTCACTGGCATTGTAGAGAGGCAGCAGCAAGGCGCCAGACTTCCATGCGTAGACCCTGAGATGGTGCAGAGTCATTTGGAAGAACTGGATGCCTTTAAGTTGGCAGGCCCGGATGAGCTCCATCCAAGGGTGCTGAAGGCACTGGCCGACATCATTGCAGAGCCACTGGCAGGAATTTTTGAATGCTCGTGGCGCACGGGCCAAGTCCCGGAGGACTGGAAAAGGGCCAATGTGGTCCCCATTTTCAAGAAGGGGAGGAAGGAGGACCCGGGCAACTATAGGCCAGTCAGTCTCACCTCCATCCTAGGCAAAGTCTTTGAAAAAATTATAAAGGCTCACATTTGCGAGAGCCCGGCAGGACAAATTATGCTGAGGGGAAACCAGCACGAGTTCGTGGCAGGCAGATCGTGCCTGACCAATCTAGTCTCTTTTTATGATCAGGTTACGAAACGCCTGGACACAGGAGGAGGGGTGGATGTTGTATACTTAGACTTCAGGAAGGCCTTCGATACGGTATCCCACCCCATACTGGTGAACAAATTAAGAGGCTGTGACTTGGATGACTACACAGTCCGGTGGGTGGCAAATTGGCTAGAGGGTCGCACCCAGAGAGTCGTGGTGGATGGGTCGGTTTCGACCTGGAAGGGTGTGGGCAGTGGGGTCCCGCAGGGCTCGGTCCTTGGACCGATACTCTTTAATGTCTTCATCAGCGACTTGGAC
>NW_005841871.1:153341-155427 GCF_000455745.1 Alligator sinensis
ACTCTTTCCTGCCTATGCAGGGGGTCGGACTCGATGATCTATTGAGGTCCCTTCCGACCCTAACATCTATGAATCTATGAATCTATGAACTGACAAGCAAAGATCCAAGCATGGGACTGAACAACAGACAGGTCATCTTCAGGATAACTCTGAAAACTCAAGACTCCATTGGAAAAAACAGAGTGTATTTAAATTGATTATAAATAACTAGTGTTGTGGATATTTGGGGGATCAATTCTGATCTCAATAACCCTTCAGGGATTTATGGGCCCAGTTCTGTTTCTATTGATGTCAATGGGACATTCAGGGTGACATTTTAAAAAGGCCCAGAGTGACTTTTTAACGGAGCCTTTTTCAAGAGGAGCCTAAGCCCTACTGAACATCACCAAGGTGATTTTGAAAATTTGATTCCATGTCCCCACTAGGCAACATGATGCTGATGGAAAGAAGAAAGCAGAAAAAAGGAAACTGCTTATAGTTTCAAGTTTTAGGGGCAAGCTTCACTAACCATTAACATTTGTTGGGAATTTCTAAAATACTTTAATACTTTTTCCAACTGAAAGATTAAAAGCGGCTGTTACTGATGTCAGATTTCACAGTTTTGTAGTTTTCTTGCATACACTCAAGGAAGACACTAATTTAATTTTGTATGTAATACTCCATCCTCATTGACAGCCACGCATATTGTTGACTTTACTGAGGATGCACAGGTGTCACTGGGACCAGCTTTCTGATATTAGGGCTCTGAATTTTGGGTTTGGTGTTGAATTCAGTGCAAGACCATGAGTGAATACTTAAATCAACTTTGTGGTTTCCTAATCCATTGACCAGTGTTAACTCAGACCTTAGCAAATGTTAAAGAAACCTGATGCAGACAGAGGTTAAAGAAAGCCATGCAGACAGAGGTGCAGCTCCTTGCTGTAGCTCAGAACACTTTGCAGGAAATATTTCTGAGTTACAATGATCCCTTGGAACAAGCAGAAGTTGTAAGGGAGGAGAGGAATCTACTTTCTGGCTGCAAGCGTGAAGCCAGTTTCTCCTAGCAATGGTCCCTCCTCTCTCAGCCTGTCCCTGTTTCAGAATGTGAGGGGAGAAAGGGAGCAGAGGGAGCTCGTTCTAGGGCTTCCCCAGCCAGTTCTACTACACCCACCCCAGCCTCCAGCAGGGGCTGAAAACGTCCCAGACAAAACTCCACCAGTTCCCCTTCCCCTCTCCCATTCTGAAAACAGCTCAAGGCTAGCAGGCAACACAGAGAAATTACAAAAGATGCCCGTGTTTTGAAACAGAAGATACTCTGTTTTAAAACGTTTTCATCTGACCCCTCATGCAATTTTCACCCAATCGGCCATTTTTGAAGCTGTCTACAGTCATGCACTTGTGTTTGGTCACATCTATAAACTTCTTGCGGTGGCCAGATTGGGTGAAAATTGTCACTTCTGTGTGTTCCCTGTGTCTTGCATAGCTGCAAAGAGTCTTCAGAGGTCATTCTGGTAGGTGGGAATCAACCAGATATAGCAGCATCCCTGACATATTCCCTTTACCACCAAGACAATGAAGGGGTAACTTGGAGACCATAAGGGGGTAGCACAGTGGTCAGTATGGCTGTTTGTAGATGTGCTCAGCATTTTTTCAACAGTGTTAACTGATTTGCATCACACAGTTCAAATCAAATTTCAGTTCAAATTAAGAGTTAATAGAAGATCATTGACCATCACAGCAGGGGTCACTGGCTATTAGGGCTGTGCGAAATAGCTATGTCTCGTTTTGATTTTGTATTCAGCCATTTCAGAGGACAGCGATTCATTTTGGATCACTGTTCCATTTCTATTCAGCTGAATCTGCTTCAGAGTTTTGACGTTGTTTCAGTGATTTGGCCATAGGCTATAATGGGGAATCACTAAAATGCTTATAACATTGTCATTTCTTGCCTAATTCACATACGTATTGCAGGGATGGTAGGCCCATCCAAGGTCATGAAGCCTACCAGGTTTCCATGAGATAGATATAGAGTTTTTTGTTAAACTGAACCTCAAACTCTTCAATGCAAAACTCATGTCACATGTGTGTATTAAGGCACAGAAGGATA
>NW_005841871.1:155449-173137 GCF_000455745.1 Alligator sinensis
TGTGAGCCCCTTCTGAATCTATGAAGCCTGCCAGGTGTCAAGGAGATAGATATAGGGGTTTCTGGGAAACTGCACCTCAAACTGTTCAAAGCAAAATTTGTGACATGTGTGACTTTGTGCATGTGTTAAGGCGCAGTGGGATCAAACCAGCAGGGATGGTAGTCTATAACAGGGGGCCTTCCTGGTGATGGTTAGACCTCTGCCCACCCACCTGTTTCTGGACCAACTGCCCACCCCTCTTTTCCTGCCATACCCTGATGATTCAGATGTTTCCAAGGTGGGAGGCTGTGACATTTAGGTATCTTGGGATGACATCCATTCCGTAGCTCCATACCTCCCTTAACAGTGAGGTCCATGCCTCGCACATTGCATCCTTCACCTGCTCCAGCTCTGGTCCCCTCTCTGAACCTTTGGCTCCCCCTTAGGCCCTGGCCCCAACTTCAGGCCAGTTGGAAACTTGAGCCTCTTGCTCTGGGCATTCCTTGTGGTGGGCCCCTGGCCCTTTGACCCCCGCTTTGGGTCCTGGCCCCAGCACAGACCAGTCAAGGGTACCTCTGATATCTTTTATTAGACCAAATGAATAGTTGGAGAAATATATCTTAGCAAGCTTTTGGGTTTAAACACCCTTCATCAGGCTGACGAAGCATCTAGTTGGCAGGGGGAAGAAGGGGGATGTAGCAGGTAAAAGTGGTGAGGTACCTGGGGAGTCAGATGCCAGGCAGGTTATAGTGTGTCATAAATCCAGCGTCTATTTTGAGTGTATGAGTTTTTATATCCAGGAGGCTGATAAAGTGATGTTCATAAGCTTGTCTGTGAAAAGTGGTTTGTAAATTCAAACAAGCACCAAACTTCGTTAACCTCATCACTAGAAGCCAACTTCCTACAGCCCAAAACACACCGAATGGATCTAAACCATGCCATGACAAGAAATGCAAAACCTGCCAGCATACTAATCCAGTCTATTACAGACAAGAACACCCAACTACCTGCAGTCTGGGTTTTCCCTAGCCAGGACTGTGCAAGTGTATGGTGACTGGAGGTTATAAGGCACCTCCTAACCACCTTTCACCAGGGAGGTTTGCAGTCCTGTCACTTCTTGGGGGTTGCTGTGCCACTGGCAATCTCACCAGATCTACCCAACCCTGGCAGAGTGCAGTTTTAAGTCATGCCCAGGACCTGGGGTTTCCTCCTTCCCCATAGCCCCACCCCATATCTCCAAGTTCATCATGACATGGGAGCTCAGCAGGGATATGTTCTTCCCCTGCTGGCTGGTGATACAGTGGGTGCTGCCTCCAGCTCTGAGAGCAGAGCATTAAAAGGTTTTTAAAAATTAATAAAAAGGAAATAGATGTGGACAGAGTGAGGAGGGTGGCATTCACTCTGTCTGCAGGTGGAGCTTGGGGCACCCCAGCAGCGGGAGGTTCATCTTGAGGAACACCAACTGCTCCACCAAACCAGGATCCAAGCAGGTGTGGTGGGGTGTTACTACATCCCTAGCAATGCTGAACAACCTCTGACTCAAAACACTGCTCAGTGGACAGGACATGTGATCCTGGGCAACCCTGGCCAGATCCTGACACATCTGGCTGCAGCTTGCCCAGTAGGCCAAGGGGTTGCAAAACAGCAGCTCCATGTCCTTGGTGAGATAGGTAGCCACTGATGCCTCAGTGCTACCTCCCGATGCTGGGGTCTGGTGCCTCTGGACCCCAACATGGAAGCCATGTCTTTGGCCCACATTGGCAGAACCTGTGGTGGAGGAGATTGGCTGTTGGATGGAGTGCTGGCATGGGAAAGTGGATCCCTCCCTTCCACATGCCCCTACCACTGCCCTTCTGCCTCACTGACTCTATTCACCAGCACCTCCATCCATCAAACCAGGTTTTTGCTGCCACAGACACTCCCCTTCATCCTCGGGTCACACATTCCTGCCAGCACGTGTACATACTGGACCTCAATGGATCCAGCCATTTCTTGATGCCCTCTTTCAGCCACTTCACCAGTGTCTGCACCTCTGATGACAGTGGCTTGCCCCAGCCAGCAACATCAGTTCCCTGGAATGTCTCCATTTGGTTCTGATGCTCCCTCACTACAGGGATCACCTGGATAAGGAGGGCATTGCCAGCACTGAGACTCTTGGTGGCCTCAAGGAATGGCTTGAGGACCACCAAGATTTGGGAGATAGTATCCCACTTGTTTTGTTAAGGGGGTCACTGAACCCAATCTCCCCGAGCAAGGCCATCTCATGGATGGCCTTCTGTTGCTCAACCAGCCTTTTGAGCATCAGGTATGTTGAGTTCCACAGAGTCTCTACATCCTGCATGATTCTGTGCTCAGCTCTGCCTGTTTGTCCTGCAGCATCTTGCCCCCCTTGATACTCCAGTGGAAGTAGCCTGCTACCTTTCTGCTTTTTGAAATGAGCTGGATGGTTGTGAAGGCATCCTAATTGGTAACCCTGTCCCACTCCAAGATGTCCCTGACTATAAGGTGGAACTTGTGTGCCACACAGCAGATGCCAACAAAGTTGGCATCATGGACAGCCTTCACCATATTGGCCCATTGTCAGTTACCATGAACCCATGGGTGAGCTCTCCCTGTCCAATGAGCCACCCCTGCACCATGCAGTTCATGACTCCCATGATCTCCCTTGTTGTGTGGGACTCATCCATCACCTCCGCTTGAAGGAGAGCCCACTGATGCCCTGACTGATAATACCAGTGCCCTGGGAGGGAGAGGTAGGCATGATCTTCACCCTAGCTACTCCAGATGCCCGAGGTGAAGTGTAAAGCCACCTGCAAACCTGCCTTGCACAGCTCCTCCCTCAAGTACTCTCTGCATGCCTCATACAGGGAGGGCACCACCGTTCTGCTGAAGGTGGTGCATGCAGGCACTTTATATGATGGAGCCATGAGCGCCATGAGCTGCCTGAACCCTGGCCACTCAACTAAGGAGAAGGGCTGGCCATTGACAGCAAGCATCTCCCCAATGCTCTGGGTGACCTCACTCGCCTTGGGAATGTGCCCCCTTTCCCTCCACTTTTTCCCCACTGGTCTAAGATGGAGTGCCTCTGCTTCTTGGGGATGGGGGCTTTGGAGCGATAGGGGGACTTCTTTATCCCACTCCTCAGCAAGCAGAGGCACAACAACAGTGGAAGCTGAATCACCTGCCCCTACAACCTCCTCCATAGTGCCTTCCAGAGAAGGAGATCTGGCTCTAGGGGAACTTTGATGGGTGTGGAGCACAAACTCAGATTCCCCCTCCTTCCCCAGGACTTCCCTGGTTATGGCACTGGGCTCCTCTGGCACTGGGAGGCTCTTGCTGGGAACTGAAATTGGGATGGAGGAGACTGTCATGTTGGTGCTTGTCATGCTGGTGGTGCTGGGACTTATTATTACTGCTGGTGTTAGTGGAGGTGGGGCAGGTGCAGATACTGCTCCCACCTCCTTGCTCCCATTAGCAGCAGAAGCCTCATGCTTGCTAGGGAAGAGGGTGCGTCTACGTTTTTTGGTTTTTTTGGTGTGGGGGGGGCGGTGACTTATAGCTCTCCCTCTGCCCTCTCTTGCTCCCCTGCTGGAAGACCTGGCACCTGCCTTTCCAGCACACTTCATAATGTTTGCTGTTCTGAAAAATGTGTGTGTGTAAAATATCTTCTATGTGTTTACTATATCTTCTGTCTTTACTATATCTTCTTCTATCTGCTTACTATATCTTGTATCTGTAATATATTGGAAAGGTGTATCCAATCCTTTCCAAAAAGAGAGACTAGCAGGAGACTGACTAGGAATCCAGTCACTGCAGCTAGCCATATTACCTTTCACACACTCTTGCTTCCAGAGAGACAGCTCACAAAAGGGACAGAAAGGCTTCACACAGAGCCTTATATGCTGTTTCTCTGTCCCTCCCTCTGAGCACTCCAATTGGAAGGGACCTCAGGGATGGATTGCAGAAACTGGTCAGCTACAGATGTCAATATCATCAAGGAAGCCATCCTCCCCTCATTTCCCCCCTCCCTCTTCTGAGTTTCTGTTTCCCCACAAGCCCACCTCCAAAACATTCTGAAACATCCAAAACATTTTGGAAATGTTTTGGATGGCTTCTTTTCATTTTGGAGATGTTTTGGAGCCGTCCATTTCATTTAGGATCTGGTGTTTTAGGCACCAAAATGGGCCGAAACACCTCCAAACTGAAAGGGCTGCTGAAATTTTGCACAGACCTACTAGCTACACATGGTCTATATATTTGAAAGCCTCTTAACAGAGCTTGGAAGTAATTAGGAGGTGATAATAAGCTTGTGTAAGCACTGCTACATTGTTGCAGTCATTGGAAGATCCATTCCAGAAGCTGTAGTTGACCTGATACTTAGCAGGGTGTGGTGTTGTTGGCACATTTGATTTTACAAAAGGTGTTACTTTGTGACTGATAGTCTCTATTGTTTTACAAAAATCCAAATGAGTTTCCCTTTTGGGGATTAGGCAGACAAGGTTATTTGGGTAAATGTGATATCTTTTATTAGACCAACTAAATAGTTGGAAAAATTGTTTTTTGCAAGCTTTTGGGTACAAACACCCTTCTTCAGGCATAGGGAGTCTGCTGGTGTTTTGTGTGTTCTCCTG
The DNA here is from genome assembly GCF_000455745.1 of Alligator sinensis. Classification (NCBI taxonomy): domain Eukaryota; kingdom Metazoa; phylum Chordata; order Crocodylia; family Alligatoridae; genus Alligator; species Alligator sinensis. Next base: position 160,060 of record NW_005841871.1, read on the forward strand.
GGTGGAACAGAAGCCAATATGCAAAATGCAGATCTCTGAAAATGCAAAATGTGTGGTTGTGAAGATTAGAGGCAATGGGAGACAATAGGTGTGAGACAGGTAGGTGGGGTGGGGGGGAAGGGGGAATGTTGACCTAGTGACAGAATGTAGCTGGTAAAATGTTGAGAGGTACCTGGGGTTATCCAATGACAGGCAGGTTATAATGGCTGCATCTACATGAGACACTGACTGTTCAGTCATTACTGTACAGTCATTTAGTACTTCTATACATAAGTACTAAACAACTATGCAGTAACTGGAGTTACTGCACAGTAGCATCACCAAATAGCTTTTAAGAGATGCTGACTGCACAGTAGTGCATTACTACTGTGCAGTAGCGTCACATCACACTTCGTGCCACATGATGCTACTGCGCAGTAGTAACAAGCTACTGCATAGTAGGGCTGTGTGAAGCTTCAGTCCCTAGTTCAATTCAGCGAAGATCTGGCCTGATTTGGTGACTGAATCTCTGAATCTGAATCAAATCAGGAGACCCTTTAATCTCTCTGAATCAAATTGGAACCCTCTGAGTCAATTCGGAGAGATTTGGAAAGATGCAGACATAGACATAGCTTTAAATGTTTTTTCTACATACCTCAAGGTACCAGGTGACTCATGAATGCTGAGATGGTGGGGCAGATGGAGCATCCCACAGAAGTGTGGGGTGGGTCCCCAGTGCGCTTGGCAGCAGACCTGGAAGTGGACCAGAAGCACTGCCGGTTCACTTCCGGGTCTGCTGAGGAATGCACTGGGGGTCACCCCACGCTCCCCCAGTTTGGTGACTGGTGCCTCCTGGGTTTGGGGGGGGCACCTGGGGTCCCCCTGTGGCTGATAGCCAAGCCAGGGGGGCACAGGACGGCCCCCCAGTGCCCTCCCGAGCGGACCTGAAAATGGACCAGTAGTACTTTGGGTTCACTGCTGAGCATGCAGGAGGGGCCCCCGCACTCCTGTGGGATGCTCCATCCGCCCCAGCTTCGCAGCGTTCATGAGCCACACCTGGTACTTTGAGGCATGTAGAAAAAACATTTAAAGCTGTGTCTATGGCCAAATCACTGAGTCTCTAAATCAGCATTGAATCTTCAGATTCGGATTCAGCTGAATCGAATCGGGGACAGTGATCCAAATCAACTAATCAAATCACTGTTCCTGACTTGGGCTAAATCTGAATTGAATACGGCCCGTTTTGCACACCCCTACTGTGTAGTCAATGTCTTGTGTAGATGCAGCCAATGTGCCGTAAATCTAATGTTTAGTCCTTAGACCAAAATGGCTATAACCCTTGTAGGTGTTGATACCTCGTAGGGACAATATTTATCTGAATTCCTAAGGACTGTTATTCCTAAAAGCAACACTGTATATACATGTTAATTAATCTGGTTTAAATTCCTTAATTTGGATTGCCCTAGTCTGCATTAATCTTAGTTCTCATTCAATGAGGGCTAGTTAATTCAGATTGGAGCCAATTTTAGTTCAAACTACAGACATCCGCATGAATATAGTTATTGTTGTAGTCTAGATTAAACCTAGAAAAACATAACATCTATAAACAGCCAATATCACCAGCTAATACATTTACACCAGGGGAATCACCGGTGGCTATATAAACCTGTTCTAAGTATGCTTTGGAATACTGGTCCAGCCCACAAAAGACTCAACAGGACAAAGTGGCAGAGCACAGCTGGGGCACTTCGTTTTTTGCTGCAGCCAAGAATGCAAATGTGCTAAGTTTGCCCTTGCACAAATGAATTCTTCTGGGTCAGCGGTCAGAACAAAGGTGAAGACTAAGAGAGCAGCAGCAAAAACTAAGCAACACTATTACAGGATGCAGTCCCCTGGACAACAGCAGTTGCAGATGAAGTTATTTAACTACAGATGACTAAGCAGGTGTTTTTTTTTTCATTCTCTGGGCAAAATTTAAAGTGATACTGTTAATATTTTGAGATGCTCTAATTGGCTAATGTGGAAAGCTGATTTCAATTGGCAATCTCACGTGGATTCTCCTCCCAATGTCTATTTTAAACCTGTAGCTTTTCATTTTTCTGGTCCCTCTTCCTCTGGTTTACTGGCCATAAACAATCAGTTCCTGACTCGTTAATGAAAGGATTTTTGCCTGTACCTGATACTTTGTGTAGCTTCCCCTTGTGAAATATTTTCATAGAAATCACTGCCATGCAATCTGGAAAGAATACCTAGAGCACTTAAAATAAATTAAGTGACACATGACCCGGTGAGGCAGAAGCTATTCCAAGGCTGTTTAGCCACTGACTATTAAATATAAAATGGCAAAACACCACTGAAATCAGAAGCAGGGACCCCTCCCTTGCAGGACAGTGACCATCTCCCTAAATTATACTCCTAGTTTGCTTTTCTCCCTGCCCCAGATAACTTCCTCTTTCAGTTGCCCAATAGTTCATCATCAACAGAATGCCTAGCCCTTGGCCTAGTACTTAAGACACTTTACTAGGAGGTGGGGGTGGGGGAATATAAACCTAAAGCTCCCACTCCTTGTGCAAATGGCCTAACATCTAGGCTAGTAGGGGGTGGACTCTCCTTCTCACACCACCCCTCACTAGTTGTAGTTTTTCTGTGACTAGTATTTCAAGGAATTATATGCAGTTTATACACCTATCCATTTGGAACAGGATTGTAATGAAGCCTAACTGGCTGGTTCCCACTGATGCATTCAAGCAGTGGTGTTAACTAAGGCAGGCAACTTGGGCAGCAGCACTGAGTGCCTGTTTCAGGGAGAGGGGGAAACATAAGAGCTGCTACCACTGCCTGCCAGCCAGCCACACCAATGTATGGGGTAGCCACTGCAGCTTGGAGCCATCACTGCCCAGGGCACCAGGCTGCTTTCTTATGCCTCCACGCTCAAGGCCAAGATCTGTGCATCAAATGAAAGAACATGTATTCTCTGTTTATTTTCATGATCTGTTTGCTAAATAAGGTATTACTTTTTTTTTTCTTTTTTTTTAAGATTCCAGGCTAATATGTCCAAATATCTAATGTTTATCTGTGTGTCAGTTTAGTAAAGAAGGTAGAAAATTGCAGTGTGTTTAAAAAAAAATCCCCAAGTGAGAAGTACACAAGAATAGAGGCACAGGGGCAAGAAATATCCACACATTCTGTCTGACCTGGAATAAACGTTACGCTACTCCCCCCTTCTGGCCTCCTTTTAGTTTTACCGAGCTGTCATTACCTTTGGTAGCAACATAGATGAGAACTTCAAGTTCAGGACTCATTCCTGCCTTTTTTACAGCTGGTGGTAGTATGACTGGGCTCTAAATGTTGCTTTAGATGAGTTTTTCTTACTTTGACATGTGGATTCATTTATATCAATGCAAAATGACTGCAAAATACTGCCAACTCATAACTGTAAGCATGCAAATGACAGCCCAAAGATGCATGCCGCCAAATGTTGAAGGGGAATGGTTACATTTATATTTGTTTTCAAATCTTCCAGTAGGTCAACTTAAAAATAAAGTCTCTTTTCAGATATTTTCTTTTCTTCCTTTTTACAGTACCAATCTTCAAGGGTATCTAAATATGCTGCCTTGTAAATCAATGGTGAAACTTCCATTGAACACAAAACAGAAGTTGATGAACACCAATGCATACCTGAAATTCTCCTCCAGACATTATGAACAGATGAACAAATGTTCCTGAGTTAAAAAGCAAGGGTTGGGGGACTTAGCATGCACTAATTTGTTCTCTCTTCGTTGATAAGTAATTTAGAAGTTGTTTCACAGCCCCTGCTTAGCTTCCATTCCCTCCATAACAGATGAACAAACTAAACAAGTAAAGTAGGTCACTCATCCTTTCTCTTAAATTGGTGTAATTTGTCATCCGTTGGGTACATAATAATGCCAGAATTAAATTTATTCTTGCATGGCATATTCAGAGATATTTTTCTAAATCAACTACCAAAAATGTATATCACAGAATGGTTAAACAAGTTACTTGGTCAAGGAAGGCTTCTAAATTGTTCTCTATTTGGAAGTCAACCAAATAATCTAGTCAGAGGAAAGAAAAAAATTACCTTCTCATCAGGGGTAGGGGAGAACATTTTTTCTTCCAGTGGATGCCTTGAGTAATCATAAGGATAGGTAACAACTAATTCACCACCATGGAGACTTGCAGAGAGTACAAATGGAATGTCCCTCATCCACTTCATAATAGCTTTCGTCTCAGGTGCCACCTGAAGCAGAAAAGGAAAAAATACTTGAATGCACACACTACTTAAGATGGGGTTACTTGAAACAATGTTGGGGAGCCAGCAAGACCCTAGCAAAGAAACACCCACAGAAAGGAGGTGTGATGTGGAGGGTGTCCTAGATTTCCTATGCAGAAGGGAAGGGAAGGATTTCTTTGTGTAAGGTACATGGGGTCTGCATGCCAGAACCTAGGATCTTCCCCTCCCCCTGGAGTGGAATTTCATGTTATGAAATGAACCGCTTTGAGGCCAAAGTCCTCAAAGGCATTTAGGCACCTCTTTTTGACTGAATACTGACTGAGCTCAGTATTTGTTGAGATATAATTTGACTCCCTTCTACCAGGGACCAGCTACTCCTTAAAAGCAACAGTGCCACCTGGTGGCCATATACCTGATTGCATCTGACACAGTATGCTGGTACCTACTAAGAAACAGTTACTTACGAACCACCTAGTCTGTACCCTGGTCAGTTTGTGAAAGTAGAGGCATCAGGTACATCTCAGTAATAGGGTTAGAATTTCCAACAGTTGCCTCTTCTGTAGTCATGTACAACAGTGAAAAGTTGTACAGCAAACTAGCTGTAAAATGGTATCAGATGAGAACAGTAACACCTACTTTACATGTATGCAAATAACTGTATAAGGTATAAGGCAAAAAAGCAATTGGGTTTGTTGCTTTGGGCCCAGGTCTGTCTGGGTTTTGTACAGATTTGAAAACCATGTCTCATTTCATGGTTCAATCCTACCAGCTTTGGATCCACTGATCCATTAAATGAGTGACTGCCAGGCTAAGGACAGACATTCAAAAAGCCTGAGCCTGAATTGATTCAATCTTTGCAGGTTAGTCTAAACTGCCTAGGTTGAACTGGTTTGAAACTGCACAGATATTCTCTCTGGACTGAGGAAATGCAGGCACATAGCTGCAGTGGCTCAGGCTAGAAGCTGGGGACTAGAACAGCCCTCCCTTCCCTTCTACAGTGCTGACCTGAGGGGAGGCATGGCCAGGCCCCAGCAGGATACTCTGATTAGTGAGGGGTGTAATCCCCTACCCTGCCTGCACCGTCCCAGGCTTTTCCATGCTCACTGCTCAAGAGGTGGGAGTGTTGTCAGCCCCCAGCTATTACTCTGAGGCAAAAGGGGAGGGAGGGGAAGTGCATGCATCTGTTAATAATACTGAATTTTTCAATCTTCCTCTCCCTGCTTCTTCATACAGTCTGCAAACTTGACAGATGAGGGAGCCAGCAGGGAGCTGATAACACAGCATTTAGCAGTGCATCAAGAAAACAAAAGCCTCTCTCATTAGTTCAATCTCTTCTTAAACAGCTTTTTCCAAGGAAGGAACTGAGGGACATTACCAGCTGACCTGTTGATTAGCTCCGAAAAGCCCTAAGTGCACACTACTCTGTCTGCCTCTCCCAGTGAAATTGGAGAGACACACACAGAGACACCTCTAAGCATTAGCTAGCATACCACATGCCTATGGTTCATGGGACTGGGGTCTGTGCTGTGGGAGAAGGGAGGGAGGGGAGATGCCTGCTTGAGCAGCTGCAGTCTCTGCCAGAGCTCTGGCTAGGGAGCAGAGGGGCAGGGCCAGCTCTTTTTTCTGGAGCAAACAGCACAGCAGAGCCCAGCCCAGGGCTGCAAAGTATCTGGGATGCTGAGGGACTCTGGTTTAACTTAAACTAGGAAGGGTTCTGGGACCGACATTGCATAAATTGGTTTGACCCAAATCAGTTAAGTCTGATACTACATTCAACCAGCTGTATCTTAATCAAGTTTCAGGCATTTTGAAACTGGTTTAAGTGCACTAAACTTATTTTCTGTTATAGGTTTAAACCAGTTTCTGACCATTTGAACCAGTTTGTGTATAATGTCTGTCCCTAGCCCCAAAGTGCAACTTCTGAAAGTGCTTCAGAAAATGCACTGGCACCTTGGTAAAGCAGGTGGCATTCTTCACTCATGGTTGAAAGTAACAGATCTTCCATCACCTAGCTAGATATCTTTATGTCTGATGGAAGAGGACCTCCCCTGCCAGCTGGGATTTTTTTCTGATGTCCTCTCCATACCCAGTTAAATCAGAAGGATCAGGTTGCAGAGTATGCTCCAATATGTTGTGCCTTCTAGCAGATATGTAATACCAAAAAGGCATGATCTCTATCCACACAGCATGGGTGTAAAGCACAAGTAAATAATTATGGTGGTGCTTTCCCATGAACTTTGCTGAAGAGAGGCAGAGGAGGAGTGAAGCAGATCCAAAGTGTGTTGAAAGTCATGTCTCCTGATTTGCATGCCAGTGCAGTAATCCCTAAACCACTTTCTTATATGAATGCTTTGCTGGACAGACCAATGGCTATTGAAGAAATTACCCAAAGGCAGCAAGGCACCATCGGAATATTTTTTTTTTAAATGAAGCCAGGTAATATTTAGGGCTCTTGTACAGAGTGTGGAGCTACCAAATGAGTGCAGGGCATTGTGACTGGTTTGCTGGTAGGCATTACTCATATCTGTAAGGTGGAGATGGAAATAGTGAATGAATTTACAGCTGTTAGATCTGACCAACACTTATTGAATTAGGCTATTAAATATAGAAATGCTGAGCAAATACAGCAGCCATTCTCACCATAATAAAGTCTCCAATACTGTTTCTAGGCACTGCACTGGAAAATCTGCCTGATTATTAAAAATGCCTTACTTCTTTTGCTACATGTACACTGAAAGTAAATAATGTGCTCCAAAAACTTGCATTAGAGACCTTTATGGTCTTGGGACTTTGTAAGAGGATTGAATCACAAAGTTAGAACTGGGGAGAGACACAAATGGGCCGAATAGTACTGTAGGAATAAAAACATATATTTGCACCTTGTTGCCAGAGCCAGCGTTTAGGACCGTGGGCTGTGGGAGTGTCAGGGTGCTGCAGGGAGTTTGCAACTCTGTTACAGGTTTTCATCGCTTGAGGCTCTCACACTTCCACATCCTGGTTATCAGCTATGTCATTTTCACCAAAACCAATTGGGTCTTGCAGATCTTTTCATGCCAGTGCTATCAGAAGTTACCGCAGCTGGGGTGAGCCAAGGGAGAAATTTACCAGGAGGCCCAAATAGGCACAGGAAGGAAACACTCCATCATTTCCCCATCTTCTCACTGGCTCTGTAATTGAAGTGAATTCCCTTAGCAACACCACTCTCTCCTGATCCTTCTAAATGATGAAGGACGTTCTTTAGCAGGAAGTTATTATTATGATTAGTACTGTGGTAACACCTAAGAGCCTCACTCAGGGACCAGGACTGTTTTGCATTAGGGTCTGTACAAACATAGAACTAAAACATGGTCCCCAACCCAAAGAGTTTACAATCTGGAACTAAGGCAAGAGACAACAAATAAACACAGGCAAACAGAGCAGCACAATGAGGAAGGACAATACTGGTCAGATGATAGTGGACTACTACCTAGTATTACCCCAACAGCCTATCATCAAGCATTGTGTGACGTGCTCATATCTGAGCACGTGCTGATTCCTCCATAGGCTCAAAAAAGCCACCGGATTTTAAAACACCTCCCTAGAAGAGAGGCACTTTGAACATCACTGTATTCCTTGGATGAAGGGCATTAAAAAATGAAGGGCAAATATCTGGCTAAATGCTTCTCACAAGCACATATGCATGTGTACACATGCACATGTGCACACACGCAGACACACATACGCGCACACACACACGCACAGCAGAAGAAAAAATACTCAGGTTTTGAGAAAATAAACCCAAGGGGGTTTGAGAGAACAAACCCAAGACGAATGCAACTTTCAGGGTATGCAACAAGAGTGGAAGGGCCTTGTCATATGTTCACTTGCAACAGGTGCAAGTCATTTGGATGTGGTGACCTATTAAAGTTAGTACTTAGGAGATAACTCTCTCCGGAAAGGGAACAACTTTACAAGTCTGTGGTGGCAGGTAATCCATGCTATGCTGCTGGAATGTGCATCTACCTGTGTTTTAACTGCACTTAGCAATTGTTATTTTGAATGTATGACACAGTCTGAACATTTGCCTGTACAGGGAACTTGGTATCCAACTTGGAGTCAGCTCTTCTGTGCTGATCCTGTGGTGTCCCCACTTAGAACCAGCCTTTCTCATGAGCTTAAACTGCAGAGAACGTTTAATATGGATTGAAACCTTTCATTTCACTTACATATTTCCTGGCTCAGCGTGTGGGGAGCTTGCATGGACAAGTCCTATTTTTGTGCAGCTTGTTCCCTTGCCAGATACTGACATACTCCACAAGATGGTGCTATGCCCCAGAGCCAGTTATCATATTACAACAACTCCCACAGGAAACAATTAGATTGTCTTGTGTTTTTTACCCTATTAGTACTGAAGTGACATCAGCTACAGTGATTTAGGTCTGGAAATCTGCATTTCCTTCTCATTCTGGTTCAGTTCTATCAAATACTGCCCTTGTCACTCTTTACTTTGATTATCCATAAAGTTTTATTTAATGCAGCTTTTTCATTCCCCATGGGCCTTTTACCTTTCAGTCACAGGGAATCATTCTTAAATTACCTATTTTACAAAACCAATTTAACATACAGTTAGAAAGTAGCTAACTAATTTGGCCATATATGCAATGAATGGCCATTATTCTTCCTAAACCCAATTTCCATTTCTGTCAGTTATATTGCATTCAGCCATGCCTCCCTGGTATATAAAAGTGATACTTTTTGTCATTTTAGAAATGACTGGGCTAGCTTTCCTCAGGTCAATGGCAAAATTGAGGGAGGTAGGGGCATGACCACTACAGAAGCCCCAGAAGCCAACTGCATGGAGGGGCACAAAAGCAGCTGCTGCCACAGCAGAAGCAGATCTTACCATCGCAGTTGGTATGAAGAAGCTTATATTACCCCAGGTGCTGTGCAGCTGCCCTGGGCATGAAGTTGTGCTGCTATCCCTCTGCCTAAGGTCTAGACCAGCCTTATTATAAGGCAGCCCCAAACCCTGCTCAAATCAAGCCATTCAATCTCAGATAATATTTCTTGATTTCAATGGCCAGACCATTTATTCTAATAATTGGTACTAACAGAAAACAAAGCTTGCTGTAATAGCAAGGTCTATGAAGGAATTTAGTTTAGAGCGTTTTTTCAGTTGTCTGATTTAGGTATGGAATACCTGAAATATCGCTTAATTCAGCCAGGAAATAAATACTATTAAGTAATTAAAGGTTGAAAGGCTGGTGTTGAAACAAATATACTAAGGTTTTTTTCCAGGCACAAGGCCATGTTCTGTAACAGCTTCCCCTACCCAAGGGTTCATATACTTAGCAAAATTGATGCCCATTGTACCAACAATGCATTCTCCTATGATTACAACTGTGGAATTAGAGTTCAGAGAAGATTTGAGTAGCTAGACCCCTGAGCTACATGACGTTATCGTCATCAAAAAGATGTGTGCACCATTCAGATCATAGGAAAACAGGCCCTCTTCGTCATTCTCTGCATAGTATGTGGACTTTGCATGCCATTTAGCTGCATGTTTAGGCCAGAGGGGAACACTGAAATTCTCTAATTCCTTCTCAGTTCTAAATCCCTTTCACAATGCAGATAAAGCCATGTGCTAGAAAGGACATTGTAGCAGGTTATCACTGTTTACAATCCGTTTTTTTTTTCCCTGGGTCAAACTTGTCCCCACAGGAAACAACATAATCACAAAACAAACACATAAACAATAAAGGGTTAACTCACACCCTGTGGTCCTTTCCCAGACCCTGAGAGAGAATCCCTGGCTCTGTGCTGCTATTTCAGCCTTTTCTCCCACTCTTCTCCTTTCCCTGGGAGCTTTTAACTTCTTCTGGGCCATTTAATCAGCTGCATCAGCTGGCTCAGTCCTCCTAGACAGGCAATATATCCTCTTTCAACTGAAACTGGGCTACACCCCTTGACCCATGCACCCTGTTACAGACATATTCTCCTGTATATTGAACCCATCAGTAATTTAGTGCATTTTGCATCTCTTCAGGCAGAGGTGCAAACCTTAAAATGCCCATGGCTGTCCAGGCCCATGCAGCGGCAGACACCAAGGGAAGGTCTACATCCTCTCCATGCCATGCCTGAGAGCACTGCTGTAAAGAACACCCTGCCCACTGCTCCTGCAGAAGAGGAAGCAATTTAGCCATGTTAGTATATCCCTAAACATGAGCTCACTGCTACTCTCTGCCTAGAAATAGATGTTGCCAAATGAAGCAGATCAGCTGTACTGGGATGTGTCTCAATACTACCTATCTGCTTCACTGGAGAAAACACACATTGCCCCTTGCCATGCTTATTTTTACTGCAGGACAATGGGCAATATGTTCTCCTGGGCTTTGAGGGGGCTGGTATTGCATACCCTGGGAATTCCCATGCAATATTGGGCCCCTCAAGCCCTCAGAGTGCCAGCCTGGCTTTCCCTGCTTACAGAGATGCATCCCAGGATCTCATAACAAGATAAAACAAAGGACTAAGGGAAGATTTTGCTAGTGCAGAGCTCCTTTAAGTGGCTTGCCACGATCCCCATCATAAAGTCAAGTACAAGAGGCTTGTTGGCAGCATGCCTATGGGAAGCAAGCAAGAGCAAGCCTTAATGCAAAGTATTCCATTAATTCTGAGCTACACTGAAGTCCATAGGCAGCCTGGGATGGACGGCCAGCAATCAGCATATCCAGATTTCTGTTGGTTACACCAGTGACTATATTAGGTTCCAGAGTTGCTCAGACTATCCATGCTCCTCTTGTGCTGCACTGTTCATCCTGCACTTACATGAGTTGGAGAAACAGTATAGACACAACTGGAAAGATAGCCTGACCCCTCCCTTGGAAAGTTTACAATCTAATGTTAGGGCCAATTCATACAGTCCAGTGCAACAGCATAGCAAGGGAAACCTCTTTGAAAAGGCTCAGGTAATTCTGGGTCATTTTCCCATGTGTGTCTAACAACCAGAGGGTTTGTTGCACAGCATACAGTTCAGGAGGTAACAGAGCCTAGAGCAGAGCTTCTCAGAAAACTGGCCACCAATAGCTTATCTAAGCCCTGACCCTGCAATGGCCTCTGGGAAGGTGCATATGTCAACAGATTAGATGTTTTCAACACATGGAACATTCAAAGGCTATTGATTAACTTTAAAAATGTCATCTAAATATTTAAGGGCTAGATAGTGATTAAATGATGCATCCGGCAGGAACTAAAGTCAAAAGATCGGGGGCAATAATTAACATAAGGGCCTGGACTGCCTGGAATAGGTAGAGAAGTCAACCTAAGAACTGACATGAAACTGGCTAAGTGAGACAGGCCCTGGGAGAGGGTCTGAAGTACTTCATCCCCACATAGAAGCGGGTAGTTGTCTGGTAAGTTAGGTGTACCTGTATGCTGTTTATTTCTTCCTGATACATGTTTCCTCATAATGGTTTTGTTCTGTGCAAATGGCACTTTGCTTTGTAAGAGCTGGCTAGTGACCAGATGAAATTTTCATTGTTGTCCTGGAGACCAGAAAACTGCAGTGCTGAATTAAAGTCAGACCCACTGAGCTAGTTACAGTGAACTGCAAGCATCTGCAGCCTAAGCTTCTGGTCTTGAGGGAGAGGCTCACAGGTTCCCCTGCTAAGAAAGAGAGGGTGTCTATACACGTGCTCTGAAGTATGGGTGGAGGCATTTTAATTAGAGCGACTCCTGGACAGCCACTCTAATTTAAATGCCGCAGCGCCATCTGTATTCAGTGTTCCGCATTTCAAAACAGCCATGGGGTGCTTTAACTAAAGCTTATTTGATGAGGTTTAGTTAAAGTGCCCCCACTACCATTTTGAAATGTGGGGTGCTGAATACATGTGAGACTGCAGCTCGCTGGAGCATTCTAGTTAGACTGCTTAATTGAGTTTGCTCCGATGTGTTCAAATTAGAACATCCTGGAGCACATGTATAGGAATGAGAAGGGCCTGACACCTATAGAGGAGTGCCTTTGAGGAGGTTACAAATGACACAAAGATTCAACTAGATCAGAAACCGCAGTGGCCTGTATCTTGAAAACAAAAAGGCCTGTGCCAGGTTCTGGAACGGATTATACTGAATCATGTGCAGGGCTAAAGCTCAAAAAAGTCCTTCCATAATGCTTCACATTCCTGCCAAATACTTTGTTTTTCAGAAGAATTACTCAATGCAACAGTACTACATGATTTTCAAATTATGTAAATAACTGTGCACCACTGGGACTAACAAGAAACAGCAGCCCTCACTCTCCGGGAGGCAGAGATTTGCTTTTTCCAGAATTTATCTCTGACCCTTCACCCTCTCAGACTGTTTCCTCCTCTATTCTCCACTAAATCTTAAGAGAAGGTTGGGGTAGCCTCAGCGATGAACTTCTGTGTCTGAAGTATACCTGTGGACACAAATGGGTGGAGCATGCCCAGTCCTGTGTTCCCAGACCAGTTCACGTCTCTGCATGGCTGCAGTAATATAGACAAGCAGGGACAGAATTAAGTCTTGGTCTTGTAAATATTTTAATTGCTAGACCCAGACTTTGGGCACCTGGAATTTCATGCTAAAAAACAACCTAACCGACCTAGCTGGAAAGCAACCAACTTTAAAACCAGGGATGCATATGAGGTGAAGAGAGTGCAGAAACTTATAGAATTAGAGCTTGGAGTCTGAAAGACCTTTGTACCCTGGAAATACATCAGAGGCTGCTGAAGTCAAGAGATATTTCCCATTGCTGCATGAAGTCTGACCTGTGCCTTAGGCATGGTGTTGCTGCTATTTCTGCAGTTCTTGCTGCCTGCTGTCACTGGAAAACAAGGAGAGAAAAATTTCCCT
>NW_005841871.1:173168-215173 GCF_000455745.1 Alligator sinensis
ACTTCTCTCTACCTAACTTGCGGCTGCAGGGTTGATGTGGCAGATAGGAGGACAATACTTTCAATGACTTTGGTTATTTATTTAAGGTGACATTAGCCAGTTACAGGCCTGATTTTTAAGATATTTAGAGCAGGCAAAATTCCACATGAAGTTATGGTAAAGCCCAGAATGGTAGGAACCACCTTTTGTCCAGGATTTACATAGCATTTACCACAGTCCAGATGCGTGACTGGGGCTCCAGTTTACTGCTACAACACAAATAAATAAGAAGGAGCTACAAGTTGGGTGTGCTCCTCACTTCTGAAAATCAGATGCTCCAAACTGTGTTTAGTGTTTAAAACAGTGTAGTTGCAACAATGGAGCCTACCACTTATGATGTATTTTGCTAAAGATTTAAGACTTTTGCCGTAACCAGCCCTTGTGTTTTCATACCCTTCCTGAACCCCTCGCTCTAGTCTGATTCATAAGAGCTACTTCATAAGATGTAAGAAAAAGCTAAGTCCAGCATCAAGAATAACTTCACACTTGTTTATTTTCCATTTAAAATGTTCTGAGCTTTTCTGCAATGCATTCGATAAAAACAATCTGAAACTCATACCTTACCCCACCAATAAGACTGTGGAATGGGGATGTGGTCTATGCGTGCTCCTCGGATCCTGGCTCTTGCATAAACTTCAGATGTCAAATCAGGGAAGTTTCTGTTAAGGTCGAGGTTCTGAGCAGTTTGTCGGCCATTAATCCAGCTATTGTAACCAGCTCCCTAATTTACAGTCAAGAAAGAAACTAATGAAACATGCCTAGTACCTCCTGTCATATAATGACTACTCCTGTTTTAATGCTGTTTCATAATGACCAAGGAGAAGTATTAATTCCAAAAAGGCAGCAGAATTTTGTGAAAAGTAAATAGTAAAAATAATACATTTATCAGTAGAACAACTTTTATTGTAAAGTTTGCAAAGCTTTGACATGCAGGGAGGGAGATTTTCAGCCATCGTTAATGTGAATCCACAGTGGAGAACAGAAGCTGTTAAAGTGCACCAAGCAACACCGTGGAGTGAGTTGGAGAAGCAATGAAAACTTCTCCATCTAGTTACCACTGTAAAAGAAATTTAAACAGATTGTAATAATTCCAACATAGTTAGTACAGGGACACACAGCAAGAGGACACAAACTCTTAAAATTCAGGACTTGTTTTCAGACTAATGGCTCTAGTGGTGAAAGTGAGGAGAAAACAATGCAAACATTTTATGGAGCAACATAAAGAGAAGAATAGTTTTCAAAGATCTCCATGAGGTATAAATTGATCTAAGAACTGCTGTCCATTCTCAAAAAGCATAGAAAAATTAACATTTCACAAGATCTGATCCTCTACCCAAAGAAGAAATATATATTAAATTACAAGTCTTCATTAAAAAAACCCTCAATTTCAGTCATCAAAATGGGATCAATAGGCACCTGTTCCACATTTGATAGGTTTTTTGTGTCATTCAAAAGAGGTATAATGGAAAGTTAGTCCAAATGCATTGTTAATCTATTATTCTGGGCAGGAAAGAGCAGCCTACCATGAAGCAAGATGGGCAGATCTTTAAGTCAATTATTGTTAATACTCCCATATCACCCCTTCTCTGTAGGGAACTAATAGCAAGGGCCCCTGACACCATCACTTTTTATTTCAAAACAGTATTTTACCTCTTCTGCAGCAAGATCATACCCATCTGGGTTCAGTGAAGGAAGGAGGTGAATTCTAGTGTGGTTGATCAACATCTGAATCCTGGGGTTCCCAAGGAGATATTCTGAACACAAGTACTGTGCAAGGTATATTAACAGTTCTTTCCCGACAACTTCATTACCATGCATATTGCCAATGTACTTAAATTCAGGCTTAACTGTGAAAAAGTGAAGTAATTAGATGATTTGTTTTAAACTGAGCACATCTGGATGGTTTCGAAAGATCGAGTAGCACTAACTGATGAATCAGAGTTTTATTTACAGTAATTTAACATGCAAATTCTAGTAAACATCATGTCAATCCCATTTCCATTATCCTTCATTTCAAAGTAGTTCAGCAGCATATTAAATATATTTCCTTTGTACAATAATGCAAACAATTGTTTCAGGATTCACAAATGTTACAATCAATACACTCAGTTTTCTCTCCTTTCATTATTACTTTTAAACTCATAAATGTCTACAGGGAGGACCACAAACAGAACTAGCACAGCATAATTGGAAAGAAATGAATCATTGTCTATGACATTAGTCAGTACCCTAGGTTTTCAAGCCATCAAATCACCACAGATTCTGACAACTGGACAGCCAGTATATAATGTGATAGTCCTGATTCTCTATTAAATAATTCTAATGATTGGAACAGGCAAAGGGCAAATATGGCTATAAATGATACTCCAGGAAATCCAGAGGCTGATTTAAATACTCTTATATGTCAGAACAGCTTTGGAGTTCCCCTCAATTGTGCTTTTTATTCTGTGGCTCCTTATATGTCATGGTGGAGGAAGCCATGGTGCAATTATGTTCAGAGCACCACAAAGAGATTGAAGCATAACTAGGAATTGGGTTCTATTTGTTGAAGTATGATGTCAATCATAAAACATTTTAAGAACAATAAAGAAAAAGTGGAGAGGATTTGGAAGTAAGTAACAATAGTGATAAAGGGTTTGGAATGCAAGCTGTATAAGAAAAAGCTAAAGGACAAAATTCCTAACTGTGAGACAAGTAGAATAATGCACAAGGCTGCCTAGTGAAGTTGTGGAATTACCCTCAATGGAGTTTTCAAGAAAAAGCTGGATAGGCATTTATCTAGGATGGCTTAGGAATAGGGTATCTACCTGCATCAGTGCAAAAGGTCGGACTAAATAACCCCAGAGTTCCCTTTGAATCCTATGATTTTATATTTCTATCATCCATAGATGTATAAAAAAGAAGTCATATGACCTGTGTTAAGCAGAGGGTCAGATGAGATGATCACAATGGCTCTTTTCATTAGTAATGCAGTTAATCTTTCAGTCATTTAAAACATGAAAGAAATATGCCATATCTCAACTCATATAGTTACCTCTCTTATATCCAGCTGTATGATTCAAATGATACCTTATGAAAAGAATCTCTTCTCACTCAGACTCTTTCCTTAGATAATCACACCAATACTGTTATTACTCACGTAATTCATGGTGTCCAGGTTTGGTTGAAAACTCAATCACAAAAAGATCTTTCCCTTCAAAGCTACGGCCAATGCTGTAGGTTCTTGCAATGTGGGAACATTTGGAAGCAGTCCTCTTCAAAATGCTCACCATTTGGGAATACGAATGGTGGGTGAATTGAATAAATGTTGTAGGCAGCCCTGCCAGGGGATCTTCCTCAGCAACTTCTAGCTCCCCTGAAGAGAATCATTTTAACCCAAAATAAGTCCAAAAGTAATGTGTTCAGGGGCTGAGAGGTTATAGGAAGAGGGGTAGGGGGGTGGCATCAAGTTACAATGGATGAACACTTAATGTTTTTTCACAAAATGTAAGTGTCCAATAACAGAACTATAAATCTTGTAGATGAATCTTAAACAAACCCTTAGAGATGAACAAGAGCCTCCTTTGGCCTATTCCCATCCTGGAATGAACCAGCACAGGGCTGTCCAACTTCTAGGCAGCTAGGGCCCACACGCCATGCAGGCTGCAGTTGCAGGGGCTGCACAAAGCATGGGTTGCAGACTGAGGGCTGCTCAACACACAATGCCTGCCACATGCACAGTGTGGGCAGCCTGACTCCCCCACCCCCGTCACACATGACATATGGGTAGGCCTGTTGGCCATGCACGTAACCCAGCTTCCCCCTCCCCTCCTAGTGCTGCATGGGCAACCCAACAACCTTCCTCCCCTGTACCCTTCCCACAGCACAGGCACTTTGTTTTTCCACTGCCAACCCCCTCCTCTCCCAGCCACATGTCTACTGCAGTACAGGAAGCCCAGGTCCCTCCCCTACCATGCATGCATCTCAGGCACTCCAGCCCCTCCCTCTGTGCTCCCCTGCCTCCAGGAGCAGAGGTAGGATGCAGGAAGCAGAAGCCAGAGGACAGCAGGGGAGGCCAACGAACTTCCTGTAATAGCACAATGACAGATATTTTGCTGTGTATGTCACCAATTAAAATGTGGCATTGAAAATCATGGGAATACTTTAAACATATAGATTGTTCCTTTAAATCGTATGGATCAAATTAATTCTTGCTGGAACTGAACTGACTTTAGTTACCTGCTTTATATACTTCTATAACCAAAGACCTTCAGGATTTACAAACTCAGTTAATAATTAATGAGCTGTTTGGACTGCTGTTTTTCCTGTTGTATGTTATGATGTGCTTGCACAGCTTTGGTTCTTACCTCGAAGCTTTGCCAGTGGATCAAAACATCCTTCTTCTTCACCAGCGAAGAATCGGTCACAGTCTAAGAAATATGGCCAAGCCATGTCTATTGCATCAAATGCAGGAAGGCAGCTTTTTTTCAGCTTTTCACAGATGTGCCTGCAGGGTTTTATAATTTTGTCTTTTTCGCACTGTGGTGCCAATATTGAACAGCCCAGGAGTCTCAGATCAGGATTACATTCTCCCTGAAGTAAGTTGTGTATCACGCTTATGAGAATGTATTCAGAGCTATACTCAACTGCTTGTCTAGCCTTCTGATCCAGTAAATTAGGATACATTGTTTTGCTGTAGGGAACATCATTGCAAGTGCCCACGGTGATGTCCACACATTTTGCTATGAAAAGAATGATAAGATGAACATGTGAAAAATATCTTGCTCAGTAGTCACACTGACTTGAACAGAGCTGGTCAGATAATACAAAACAAGTAATAGGATCAATGACTAGGGACGTACTTAATTCGTGCTTTCATGGATTTTGTTGATGAAATCCGTGAAGTCAACAAAAATAAATGAATAAATAAAGGTGCTGGCTCCCCAGTGGGAGCCAACAGCTCTTGCTTCTGGAAAGGGAAGGTACTAGTTGGTAATGTGGCATGACAGACAGCAGACAAGATGGTGGCTGCCCTCGTCTCTCTTCTCCATGCCAGGGCCTCTCCGCCAATCAGCACTGAGGGGCAAGGCTGCTTTGAAATGCATGCAAAATTGGTTGCATGCACTATGAGGAGCCACAAAAAACTTTGTCTCACCACGATTTAAGTAGGCCCCTATCAATGACTTTCATTTTACATATGAAACAAAACGATGAAACAGGCAACTCACAATATTCTCAAAAGCATTCATTATTTGAAATTATTTATCAACTCATTCTAGCAAATGATTCTGAGTATAGAGCTTCACTGCAAGTGGACCCAGTTCAGATTGCAAATTCTATTTCAATTTTTAATGGTCCCAAGGGTCCCTGATTGGAGGAACATAACTTGTAAAATTAAATTCAAAATTTGAACAAAATCAGAAGAGTAGCTTTCTGGGCACCACAGTGGGCACTCCAGGAGCCTGTCTGCCTGAAGACTCTCCAACTATGCTGAAAACCCTACATAGTGTGGGAACAAGGAAAAGAGGTGGAATTTGAAAGCAGTTTACAGTTAGAGCTGAACCAAAGGTTCTTTATATCACATCAGGATGATACAAGCTAGCCCTAGGACAATGGAGCTCAAAAGATAGCTAACGTCATAACTTCTGGAGGATCAGGACCAAAGTGGATCATTTAAAAATATTAACAAGTAGAAAGGTTTTCACAATATTCAACCAGATCAAAAAAACCCAAAAGGAAGATAAGAGTAGTTATTTATCGTAAAGTTATTGGATACTACTGTAAAATATTGGGAAAATTTGATGTGCAAGTTTGGGTCTCACATTCTGTGCTGATCTCTTAGTTTGGGCCTGGATGGTATCACAGGAATGGCAGCAAACTGTTTTAGTGGGAGACAGAGACTATCTCCCACTCTTGTCTGTTACTTCATTAGGACCAATGAATGAAATAGCGTTGGTAGGGTCCAAGATAATTTTCTCCAACCAAAGAGAACAACTATAAATAGTTAAGGTCTGAGAGTCCCTGGAGAGAAAGAGAGAAGCTATACCATACCTTTTTGTTCAGCTTGGCATTGTCCTGCAAATAAACAAGATAAATAAAGATTAACCTCAAAGGGCAAGGCAGAAGGATTATTTATATCTCTGTTATTTTTGTCCATATTACATCTCAAATATTTTGCTTTGGGATTAAATACTTTTTCTTTACATTTATTCTTAAGGACCACTATTAAGAAATAATCAGTAAACAGGAAAAATGATCAGTTATCAGGTTTTAGTACCCAAGAAAAACAAAGTGGAGCATTACTCTAAGACTTACAGTGAAGGAAGAAAATATGTCCTTTATGATGCCCACTTCCCCCTCAAAATAAAATAAAATAAAATAAAATCTAAAAAAAACTTGTGAGCTTTCTCATGTTCCACAGAATTCACTGCAATTTCCCCTTTAATGAATTTGGTCACTAGTGTTAGGAGTATCCACACAATCTAATGTATGAATTTACTCTATTTTCTCACATACCACACACCCTGGAATGAGACACAAACCTTGTTTGGGACACTAGAATGAAGAAAAAAAGGATTTTTTTCCAGTCATGGCTGAATGTTGGCCACATGGAGTAGGGGCAGAGTCTTCTCTTCAGCATCCCTGTTCTAACAAACCCATGTCCTTGCAAACTCCACAGCTTAAGCTTTAACCTCACCATAGCTGCTGCTGAATTGGCAGCAGCTTTTGGCTGCTCAGCCCCAAGTTACTGACAATTTAATAGCAACTATGAAAGGGTTAAAATTGTAGCTGCCGTGTTGAAGACTTGACTCAACCCCTCCCTCCATGCTGTCAGCAAGGAGAGAAGGGAGAGGAGCAACAAGACATTAGTCCCCGTGTTTCTGTTCTGACACAGAAAATCAGCTACCCCTCTTAAAGCATGAACCCCAATTGTGAAGGACTAATTTTGGAGGAAAAGGTTTGTCTGTGGTATAAGGGTAAGCAAGTATCACCCCCCGCCCCAACTATAGAAACTGAGGGCTAAATCCACAAAGGGCCTTGCCACACTTCGCATCACAACACCTAACTTTAAATGGTTACCCTCCCTTTCTGAGTGGAAACCACATCTTTGAGACAAGCACCTAACAAGAGCTAAGTACCTCAGAATGAGATTCATAGCCAACAGACTGAGCAGGTAGCCACCTAAAAGACCCCAAAAAGAAATACATCAAAATGAATTTCTGAGCAAGTAGCCACCTAAGATAGCCCAAGAAGAAACCATGCAGGTGTGGTCATGTCTTATATCCAACACTTTTTTAGGGCTTAACACCTAACTCTGGGCTGCAGAAGAGCACCTGAGTTATGGAGAGATACCATAGGAGAAATGAAGTGCGGGTCCTATTCAGAACAACTTGTAGTTAAATTGTTAGGGATCACTCTTGGGAAGTGTGAATTTGTACTGAGGAGGGCAGAAAACTAGGATGTTTCTATAACATCTGAGTAAAAAAGTGTGTAAGAAAGTGTAGGGGTGCTCCTCTTCCAGCTATTTTTTTCTCTAATGGAGAGAACAAATGCTCCATTTTTAGAAAGGTCAATTTAGGGTATGTCTACACGACAGTCATAGCAGATACTATGTTGTAGAACAGAATACACTACGCTAGCTTTAAACTAGCTATCTGGAGAGCAGTAACAGTAGTTTAGTCCAGGGGTTGTCAACTGGAGGTACGTGTACCCCCAGGGGTACATGGGAAGGCCCTAGGGGATGCACACAGGCAGGCAGGGCTGGAGTGCTGCCACCTCCCAGGAGCAGGGCCAGGGGGTGAGGGGGAGGTGGGGTGCAGGGAGGGCAGCGGTGTCCCTCTGTGGGCCGCACAGGTGCCAGCTGGATGGGGGTGCTCAAATGCGGCAGTCACCACCACCACCCCACACTGCCGCTGCTCTGCATCTGGCCACATACTTGCCCCCACCCCTCAATCCACATCCAGCCGCGCGCCATTCCTCTGCTCCATGTCCGACCGCCAGGGGTATACTTATTAAAAAAAGTTGAAGACCCCTGGTATAGTCATAACACCACTAATTTCACTGCTTCTTAGTTTGCCTGTCTGAGCAGCAGAGTAAATTAGCCCACAATGATGTCCTTGCTGCCATGGATAGACTAGTATCTGAACTAGCTTGGGTATCTCTATATGGCACTACATTGTTCTGGGTAGACACATACCCAGGGACATAGGTGACTCCATTTCAACTAAATGCCACTAAAGACCACTAAGTGCTTTGCATACCTGGACTCAAGCTTCTAACACAGGGGCAAGCAACCTCCACTGAAGGTGCCAACGCATAGCACACAAAGGCATTTTTCTTGGCATGTGCACCTCAGAGCAGACAGCAGGTAAGGAGTTGGGGTTGCACTGCCACAACAAGGATCAGGCCCTTCATGGCTCCCCCACCCTCCACTCCTGGCATGCAGATATCTTGTTGAGGTTGCAAGTGTTTTTGGCACTCTGCCCAAAAATGTTGACCCCTGTTCTAATAAATCTAGCAGGGTCACCATAAAGGCTACACTTAATCTCTGTCTCTTGCTTCCTGAAGTAGTGAAGAATTTAGATTTTTTTAAAACATTCTACTATCTCCAGCTCCCTAATCTACTTTCTCACTGGCACCCTATCATACAGGCCTATTCATAAATTCATCAATCTCCATCTTCAAAACTAGTTAGGGCTTTTTCCTCAATCAGTCATAATGGATTCAGAACTTAGTCCTCTGATGGTTAAGACCTTTTATCTAGCTTGCAGCATAAATTTATTCATAGCCAGGTCATAACCATTTTGTTCTTTGGCCAACATTAAAGCTTTAGCTTAATGCTCTCTTCTTCCTCCCCCAGTGCATACTTCTTCACCGCACCAATTTATTTATAGAGAACAATCATTTCTCTTTTCAGCCTTTAGTTTGCAAGCTAAATAAACCAAGCACTTTTATTCTCAGGGAACCAGACTCAATGACCCATGAGATCCCCTTTGCTTCCATATCCAATATTTCTATGTTTATATCCCTGGCAACTAAGGCAAAATGATGCTACTAAAATACATATCATACTGTTTTCTTCAGTGCCCTGTTGCATTAAACTATTTTGTACAAGCCACCTAAACAGCAAAGGTTATCCTTTTCTTGAGGCACAATATAGATCTAGCTATGTAGCCATCCCTAATTACTCTCAGTAGGTAGCTGGGAAGTAGCTCCTTACTCAGTGAACTACCTTTGGTGTTTGTTCTCATAAAACAGATTGATTATGTTCTGCATCTATTAAGAAAATTCTGAATAACTAGTCCCAATATGTTTGTAAAACAGTTGTCATCTGCATGTATTTTTTTGCATTCATTAATGAATGTATCGCTCTTTGGAAAATGAAACCAAGTCATTACAATGAAAACAAAATTAGCCCTCAATTTGATCTTGGAAAGAATAACTTAATGGGAAATGAGTCTGGTTATATACCCTGAATAAGCATCAATTAACAGTACTCTGAAAAAAAACTTTTAGGGCTCTGTGATATTAGACACATTTAATCGTTGACACGAGCAATTTGTGGTAAAGGGTAATCTTGTGATAACATTTTAGTATATGTTAGTCATATAGACTTCTTTTCTGCCTTGATGTACAACGCTAATCACAATAAGCAATACTTAGTGCCACTATCGTGCCTTCCTTCGGAAGACTTCAGCATGCTTTCATTACTCAGCCTCACAATTCTCACTGTAGGGTAGTTATTGTTAACTCTATTTATGGATGAAGCCACAGGAAGACCAATGCCCTGGGTACTTTTTTAAAAGATCTCCAGTTCTGCATGCAGTTCTACACATGGAGACAAATACAGTTAATTTTCTAGAAGGTAGGATGGAAAGGAACATGCTGGTGATCAAAAAATAACTTACTAAGAAATGTACCAGCAATTACTTTTGTTCACAAAATAGGAAACCACTTTTGAAACCCAAGTGGTAGGAGCCTGTCTACATTTCCCAGATGGATTCAATGGATTCTAACAATAGTTATTATCAAGAAACCCTTCTGTTTCAGGTTTGAGGCTGAGACAAAATCATTTTCAGCACATTTTTGTTCAGGAAAGGAGAATGTGGCGCCCACTCTAGCCCACCACAGGGCTATTTATGAGTGTAGGTGAGGTGTCTGACTTATACAAGTTCATACAAAGGCTCCAGCCAGCTGCCCTGCCTGCTGGTCTTGGATTGAAAGCACAAGCCTCCCTTTTGTTTTTCTTTTGAGCATGAACAAATTAACTAAAAGAAACACTTCAGCATACACTAGTATTTTCCATACTCTTTTTAATTATTGACAAAGAATCTTACACTCAGGGTGCATCTACATGAGATGTGTTAATGCTCATTAACCTAATTTACTGCACTGTACGGGCATGCGTCTACACACATACTTACTGCACAGTAAAAATGGTTAATCATGGCAAATGCAGATATTAAATGTAGCTGAGATTACTTAATATGCAGTAATGCATGTGTAGACATGACCTGGCACTAAGTTTAGTTCTGGGTCTCCCTTGCCATTAGGGGGCTGGCCTGAGCCGAGCCCCAGGGCTTGTGACTAGCCATCTATCCTGCCCCTGTCACCAGCCCCTGCTCCAGCTCTCTGCTGGCCCACCCACACTCCCCTGGCGCTGGGTTCCACCCCCTACAGCATGCAGACAAGCAGGACACAGTTCACAATTTTACTGAGCAGCCCATGTCCCCTCAGATGGGTGGGCACAGGTCACTCACACCCCAAGGAAGGTGTCAATGCTGGCAGCCTTGTCCTCCTCAGCACTGCGGGGCTGGAACATGTAGTGCTGCCCAGGTAGCCCTGCAGGTAGCAACAAAGGTTGTGGGGCAGCCCAGGCTTGCCCCCAGCAGTGTTGTAGCTCAGGGTCCCAAACCAGGAGTGCAGGCATGCTCATGGCACCAGCAGGATCAGCAGCAGCAGGGTGTAGTGGCTCAGGCACCCTTCAGCCTGCATTAACAGCTTATCACACAGTGCCCGGGGCACAGACAGCAGGGGCACATTCGGACTGCAGTGGCATCATGGAGGGAGCCAGCCCCTGGATGCCACTCCAGAGAGGCCCCCTGTGGGGAGGGTGGGGGCACAGGTGTCCTTGCCCCAGGTGTCTGTGAACTACATGCATCCCAAGCCTGGGCGCCCTGGGCTGGGTAGCAGTGCAGCAGAGCAGTTGGCCTGCAATAGGAGAGGGGCAGGGGAGTGGGGTGTGGAGCTGTGGCAACAGGTGCTGCCAGCAGCCTGGCCTGTCCCATCCTGGGAAGCGGGTAGGGGAGGCAGGCTGCCTGCAGCCAGCACACAGCACCAGCCCCAGGTGAGCAAGTAGGGATGGGGGGCCAGGCCTGCCCAGTCAATTTACCTTAATCCCTGGGTGCTCAGGCACAGCCGATCCCTGATGTGAGGCTGGGCAGTGAATGGCCCCTGGTGCAGAGTATCTTATATCTTAAATGTTGCAAACTCACACAAAAAGCTTGTGTCTCTTGCTTCTGCAGGGCCAACATCTAGACATGGGGCAGATCCCATCAGCCCCAGTGGGGATGCGGGCCCTGGGTCACCATCACCCAGTGCTGGAGCTGTCTGAATGCACAATGGACTGGATCCTTCTGCTCCACCAGCTGGTGATGGCATCACAGGAGTGGGATGTGCAGGTACAGGCACAGGAGGCAAAGGCACAGACCTGGCAGGCAGAAGATATCATCCAGGAGACTGCCTGGCAGGGGGTGAGGGACTGGGTACAGCAGGACCACTGGGAGCTAATGGAGACAGTAGGCAGTAGGTCACCATCCAGGCCCTGGCAGTGGAGGCAGAGGCACCAACTGCCAGGTCCTGGACACCCTCCTGGTCCTGGCAGTCACAGACATGCCCCGCACTGCCTGTACCCCACCCATGGCCCCACAGGGCCCCTGAATCCCACCTGCCACCCTGCAGCAGGCCCCCACTGGGGCCTCAGAGGAGGTCTTCCCGTGCCTCCTGACAGCCAGCCCCCCTGGCCTGGCCCCCACCCCAGACTTGCCACCACCTGCCTGGGGCCAGCCCTGCCACTTCCCCCTGCAGCACATGACTGAGGACCCAGCTGTGCCAACAAGGATGCTGGGGCTTCACTGGGGCAGCTGAAGGGGGAGCCACCTGCCCTCAGAGAGTGCCATCCCATGTGGCCGCAGCAGGAGGCTGCTACCTGCTGGCATTGCCATGGCCCTTGGATCCATGGGGGAACAGCTTGAAGCTGGGTTGCTGGGCAGCTTCCCCTGGGTTGCTGTGTAGCACATGTAGATGTACCCACTGTGTGATATCTGGTGGCATAAAACAAATCATAGTGGAGATTCAGGAGTTTGCTTACTCAGCTGGAGGAACAGGTATTCTACAGGTATCGTCTGGAAACAGGTAGAGAAAACCAATGGAAAAATTTAGCAAGCTGAAACCAACCACAATGCTACTTTTCCTTTCCTCACTGTCCATCCAAGAAGAAGCAGACATGCTAGATTTAGCAGATACCTCATTCCTGACTTCCTGGCCAAAAGGAAAGTTGGCATTATGGCAGTTACTAGAGAGCAATGGGAAAATTCAGTGAATCATATTCAGTAACTGAATTTTTAGAAGGACTGGACAGCTTTGAGTGTAGCATTATATGAAATTATACATGCTATAAGAAGGGCAAACAACATATGAGTTGATCATCTACAACAGGGATGGCCAACATGTGGCACAGGAAGCCTCTATAGTCGATCATAGAGAGGACAGGCATCATAGCTGTGGATAGGTCAGGGAGCAGAAAACAGAGAAGCAGATTGGGCAGAAAGCACGGGGTAGGGAGGAAAAAGATGAGCAACAGATCAGGCAGAGAAGCAAATTGGAGTGGCACTCTAGGAAGGTGTGAGGCTAAGTTGTGGCAAACCTACCAAAAAGATTGGGGCCCCACTGATCTACAGAACTGAGTGACGCGTCTCTCCCTCACTTCACATAGGACTGAACATTTACCAGATACCTTATGCATTAATGTTGAACATTTTTCCTTTCTCTGAAACACTGCATATCAAACACTGTTCTGGAGGACACTGGAGGACAGAAGGACTTCCAATAATATTATCTTCTATGAATATTACTATGGCATATTTTCATTAAATGGAACAATTTAACAGCTTGATTAGAATTATTAGTGAAGAAAACAAATGACTCAAGAAAATATATTCATTTTTAAATAACAATTTCAAATTCCACACTCTTACATGGATGCAATCCACATATCTAATTAGGTCACTTGAATCAATGTACAGTGGCTGCCAAATATAACTGTTCAGCAGAAAATGGATAGAGTTCAGTTGGTGACTTGGGGTTTGATACATTTTTTGTCATTTGTTTTTTTTGCTGATGATGTGAAAAGGGGTCATATGCTATAAGTAAGAGTAACAGAGGGCAGAACTGTGTCCTAAATGTGTAAGTCTGACGATGTAGTGATTGGGAAATGTTTTCCTAATTCCAACATTTGCACATGTTTCAATGGGTGTGGCTCAGCCAGGTACTTGAAAATAATCAGGGATCCACTTTGCATATCCAAATCATCCCTGCCTGTGAGACAGCCAGCAGGCAATTCCCTGAGAGCAGTTCCACAGAATTGCTGTTGCTCGCTCTCCTCTCCAGAGAGAGGTTTATGGTCTCTGAATGCAACAGAGTCCAAGGAACTGTAAGGAAATCACATGGGTCCTCTTGATACATAGAGATGACATGACCAATGGTGCAATGCTCCCCCTATTGCATTCTTCCTTGGCAGGTACATAGAGACATTTGGGAAGGTTAGGGGAAGGTTAAATCACATTAAAAATGGCCACTTGGTCTAACTGAGTTCATGCAGGGGCAGACCTTACACTTAGATCCCTAGTTAGGCGTGTCTAATCGGAGACTGTTAGATCAGTCTAAAAATGGCTGACCTGATCTAAGTTAAGAGTACTTCTGAGGTAATCTAATTTAGGTCCCAGTGCAGCCCTGGGCCTGGGAAAGCCCAGCTGCTGGCGCCAGCCCTGGGGCAGCACTTTCCCCCCTCCTGCCAAACCACCCTGCAAGCCACTCCTATTGTCAGTGTTTGCTAGTGCCAGGAGCCAAGGAAGTCAATCTGGGTGCAGGGAGGGGCAGGCAGGATCGAGGGGTTGGTTGTGGGGTGGTTAATTTGGGGGTGGGATGGTGGAAGGTCTATTAATAGCCCTTGGTCCTGCGGGCTGGAAGAGACAGCCTCTACATCCTCCCAAGCCCCCTTCAGACCCCACTAGCCCTGCCCCGCATCTCCTTCAGAGCCTGCTTTCCTCCCCAGTCCGCCCAAGCCCCTCCCCACCCCCCACACTGACCTCCTCTATTTCAATTTACCTTCGAGTGGGTGGCCATTTTAATTCAATCTCACCTCCCTGTATTGTGTCCAAACGTCTGAATGTACCTAATGAGGCTCCAACATTACTGGCCACAAGAGAACAACCAGCCTCTTGCCTTTTTTAGGGGGCTATGTAGTGGCATGTGACGATACATAAAACAGATATAGATGCCATACCCCCAAAATAAACCTTCTGTAACCCTGTCCCTGTCCACACCACACAGACCAAATGCCTTATTTATTAGCAGAAACCTCCATGGGTTCAGTGGAGAAAAATGAATTCTGCGGAGATATCACCCCCTTTCAGGTAGACTTCTTGTCTATTCTACAAACAAAACTAGTGGATACAAAGAGCCCTTTTTCATCCAGATCATTCATGCCCCTTATGTGTTGTATTTAATGCTACCTTGGCTACTGTACTGGAGGTACAATACAGCTTGGGGCAGCATAACTTGTATTTAAAAATGTGGAGAAAATCACATTTTAAGAGGAGAAAAAATGCTTCTAGCTTTCTGAGCACTCCCTACAATGTGTCCTTCTGTTTTTAATCTGCAAAAACAAACTTGAAGATCTAGAATGCAGCACATACATATTCTACTGCCAAGCTTAAATATTTTTCCATGGATGATTCAGTATTGAAAGAATCAGGCTGCTGTGATTAACTCTCACTGAGCCAATGGGCCTCTATAGATATTTACCCTGTCATGGTTTGGCATCTAGCAGATTTCACATACAGTTTACCTAAAGGCAGCAGTCAAATCAGTGGGAGTTTTGTGTGCACAAGGGATACAGGACTGACCAAAAAAATTTTGCTAAACCTGAAATATATAAGTACTTCTGTGAGACTTAAGTCGTGGCTATGTTATGATTGACAAAATGAATCAGATTAGATCATTTGTGCTGTGAAAACTCACATAGGCAATTCTTGGTTCACTGAGTATCTTTGAAAGTATGAGATAAAAGGGCTGAGCTTTCTTTGGTAGAAACTGCTATTCATTTTT
This sequence comes from Alligator sinensis, assembly GCF_000455745.1. Classification (NCBI taxonomy): domain Eukaryota; kingdom Metazoa; phylum Chordata; order Crocodylia; family Alligatoridae; genus Alligator; species Alligator sinensis. The sequence continues at coordinate 188,574 of NW_005841871.1, forward strand.
AGAGGTTTTATAGATAAATCACCCGCTTTTTGGAATCTATGCAAAGCGTTTCCATTTCCATGGATATTAGCATTATTAGTTTGCTACGCTACATAATTAATGAAGTCTGTTTTCACTCTGAAAATCTGCCTTGGCAGTCTATATACAGAAAAGCTGCTATAAGCAGTATTATAAAAAAAGTAAGTACTAAAGAAGGTAGTAATACTTTGCAAAAAAGAGCACTGGAGGTTAGAACAGCAGCTGGAAATGAGTAGCTTGCCTGTTGTTCTGCTCATGGCCACTCCACAAGACAAGGAACTGAGGACACAGTTAAGGTTGGGGTGTTCCTATGACCGCCAGACTAATTCTGACCTACAGAGCCATGTCATCTTGTCATGGCTCAACATAACTGTAGAAATTTGGAAGCAGGGGGCAGGGACAGGATCTCACATATGTGGTGGGGGATCAGTGGCAATGGTCCCAGGGCCACAGCAATTAACGCTGCCACCACTTCTCTGTTGCCAATTTTCCAGACCCATTGGGAGCCCCATGGGCCAGATCACGCTGGTGCACAGGATCCAGTGCACAGGGTCAGGGCAGCTCAAGCTCAGGGGTTTGATCTGAGGCTGGATCTGGGTTGGCACCAGGCCCCTGCACAGCTCATGCAGGCATGCAGCCTCCAGGGGGGATGCGGTGGGGTGAAAGATCAGGCTTGTTGCTTTTCTTGGGTGAAGAATGCTTTCCCAGACTGCTGTCAGGCTGCCTGCAGGGCTTCTTGCAGAGCCCCTGAGCCATACAGAGCCAGATGCTTTGCCCTGTGACTGTAGGGGCAGCAAACTAAAATTCCTTGAAGGAGTTTTAGTTTGCTGCGCCCCAAGTCATTTAAGGTGCATTGCCAAATTTCCTACAGCCGCTGAAATTAATGTGCAATATGCCGCTGAGGTGTGCAAACACTGACACCATTAAAGCAGTGTAAAAGCATTTAGACTGCTTTAAAGCGTTGTGCACACACTCCTCTCGTTTCATCTACAAAGATCCTTGGGTATGAGCAAAAGAGAAATTGGGCAGTTTGGGAGGAAACTGGTATTAAAGTAATAGATGGGGTCTAAGGATTACATCTTCTTGGGACCTAGATAAGAGGGTTTAGCAGTCTGCTAGCTCAATGAGCCTGGGAGCAGTTTGCTGGCTTGTAGGGGCTACAGCTGAGCCACAGGCAGCTAGGAGAAATTGCAGGCTGCCTAAGAGGACTGGGCCAGCTGAGGAAGATAATTAGCTGGCCACAGGAAGCTAGAAGGTCCCAGGGAAGGGAGCTAGAGGGGGTGAGAGGAATACTGGGAGTTGAGAGCTGAGGAAAGGCTCAAGAGAGACCTCCCAGGGAGTGGGGAGTAAGGAGCTAAGAGCTGAAAGTGATAGCAGAGAGCTGAGAGGGAGAGACCTAGTGAGTCAGCTCATGGTGGAGTCAGAGGATCACACCAGGAGCACTTCTCTCTCAGAGGAGCATGAGTGTAGCAGATAAACTGAGTGAGCCTTTCTTGTTGCTGAAGGGACCAGAAGGACAAAAGAGAGATCAGGCAAGTAGCTGTAGAGTCACGCCTGAGGACTCCTCAGATCTGGGAGAAGGCTCCGTGCTGTTTAGGCAGGGCTGGACACAGGCATGGGCGAACTGGGCCGCTGCCCAGGGCCCAGACAGAAAGGGGTCCCAAAAATGATAATGTTTTAATTCTTATTATTATCTCTGGTGAAAGGGGGCCTGAGGTCCAGGCCTCAGGGCATAAAAGTTTTCCCATGGCCACCAGGAGTCTAGGTATGGTGCTGTAGTTAAGAATTATGTTTATGCATTGAGTTTGATTATATTGACTCCTGCTGGAAGGGAACTTGCCCTAGAGGAATAAAGACAGTGGCATAAAGACTATAAATGAATACAGCAAGACTTGTTTGAGCTGATTCCCCAACCCACTACAGATGTCATTACTAGGGAGGTTGGCCTTGAGACTAAAATGCTATTCAGGAGATATCAGTTTATGCCCTGGCTCTGTCAGATTCATTGTATGTTCTTGGGCACGTCATTGTGTATTCCTCTTGGCCTATTATGCTGTATTTTTCTACTCCCGAGCTATGTCTATTTTTCCTATTAAAGATTAAGTTTTCAAGGCAGGGACTGGCTGTGTCCATATAGTACAATGGGACTCTTCTGTACCTACAGTACTTTCTTTCATTCCAGTCTGCAAGCTCAGGAATGAGAACAGAGCCATACAAAACACTGCCATTTATTCAGTTTCTAGGGTCTATATGCAAAGTGTTCAGTCACAACTCCTTGGTTTGTATTTACAGGTCTGACGATGCCAAGGTGGTCATCCATCCAAACAGCAGTCAAGCTCAGCTCATAGGAAGCTAAGCAAGCAGATTCAGTTAAGCACAGCCATATACGACTGCATCACTCTAATAAAAAGACACAAAAAGGCTCAACTGTATTAATAATATACTAGCTGTTCCCCTACTATTTTCATTATTTTACAGAAGTGAGAGACATTGTAATGTAGCAAATGGCCATCGTGGGGACAACAGAAGTGTGACCAAATCTCATTGTATATTTATATATTAAAAGACACAGAGAATCTCAACCAAAGCCCTACATTCCCCAAACTTTGGTATAGTATAGATGAAAATTCCATGTTCCTAACTATACATCTGTCCCCCAGGCCTTTTGCTTTTTCTGTCCATGCAAAGAAGAAAAAAAATAACTCATTTGAAGAACAGAGTTACACCACTCTAGGAAGAATCAAGATCTTCATAGTGGGCACAACTACTATAAATTCCCCAATTCCAATTTTCTACATTTTTTTTTTTTTTAAAAGGAAAGATGGTTTCTAAAGTCAAGATCTAGATGAACTTTGTACTCTGGAACCCATTTCTTAATTTCTTAAGCACCACTTAAATATTCTAGAAAAGGTTTTGCTTCTGGTTCTAATACATGCACAATTAAAAAATGCCTGACTCAACTTTGCATGAAAGACTCAGAATTAAAAATTGGTCTTGTTTAAAAATTTTAAACCGTATAAATTGTGTATTGTACATAAACAATTTCAGTAGACACAGAAACATTTGGAAATTAAAAATTCACTATAACCCTAGCTTCCTCATGTGTGGTAATTTTTTTCTATTCCCATTCTCTTTGCTAAATATGGACCATAATGTGCACTGTTTATATTAATTAATCTATACCATATGTTATATAGGATGTCCAATGCCTGGTTATTATTCACATTGGAATATTAGGTCAAATTCTTCTCTCAGTTACAGTGTCATATATCCAAAATAGCTCGTATATGTTAATGAAGAAGCTCCAGATATATGTTTGTAACAAAGAGCAGGATGTGGGTTAACAACTTTGGAATTTCTTGGGTTTTTTGCATACCTTTGATTTCAGAAACTCATTGTGATACGAATATAATTTTGACATGGTTTTTGTATGTGTAAAAACAAACAGCAATGGGAAAGTACTCTCAGAAATATATGTATTAGATAAAACAATAGTCATGGGTATGTTCAGACACAGATATACAGTCTTTCCAATGCTCACAGAAGCCCAGGGTTTTCACCATTGTTAAAAATAAAAAAAATCTGCAAAAAAAAAAAAAAAAAAAAAAAAAAAATTATAAGAACAGGAGAAAAGTCACAACAAAGTGAGATATGTCCCTTGTTTCAATCTGTTGGATTCTACCCTAATAAGAAATTGTCCACAGGATAGAGATTCTTCCAAAAAAAAGACTTACTTTTAAGAGGATTGTAGTTTAATTTGGCGTTTCATTTCTTAGAGCATAACCTTAATATGGAGTTAAAGGAGATTTCTTTGAAAGCCAACAGCAAGTAAGTGCTGAAGTGTTTTTTATGCTACTCTTCCTATTGTTGAGCTGCCCATAGACTTTTACATCAAAGATTTTGGTAATTAGCCTGTAACACAATTCTGCCCTTACGCCACTAGGTGGCACCACAGGCAGCTTCAGAGTTACCCTTTACATTTTCTTCAAACTCACTGCAAAAAAGATTTTCTCCCCACATAAAAATATATATATATATATATATATATATATTATTCCCCAGCACTAGATCTAGATGTTTGGAAAAACAAGGTGATTTCCTATAATAAAACTACAGTTTCCACCCCTCCCATCTCACCCTAAACATTTAGAATGAGATTTTTCCTAAATGTAAATCTTTGGCCATTTCCCAGTGAAGTCGGTGATGAAACTCCCATGGACTTCAGTAAGACCAGAGTTTGACTCATGCTGAGTGCAGCAGAATGCAAGTAACCAGTAAATGTTTTTTCTTCATTATTTTGCTGCCTTAGGCTTATTGTCATGTGATTCCAGAATGCCTCTGCTTTGTTTAGACTTTTACTGGTGATAAAGTAGTGTGTTGCTGTTAGCACTGAAATATATCATTAAACTAGAGAGACATTCATAATGCTTCAGTAAACAGGCTTTGCGCAGGCCATGGGATCCACACCCTCAATTTGCTACACAGTTCTTGGAGTGGATTACAGTAATAATCCTCTTCTACAGCACATTGCATCAGGAGACCTGAAAGCATTTTCCAAAGGAAATCATAGCTGTATTATAATCCCCATTTTCCAAGTGAGAAAACTGAGGAACAGTAGGGTAAAGCCCAGCAACAGAACTAGAAATAGTACCCATGTCGCTATAATCTCCAGACAGTGCTTTCTATACTCAACTATGCCATCACAAGATTGACCACAAGATGAACATGAGCCTGCAATGCGATGCGGCGGCTAGTAAAGCGACCAAAACTCTGGCTTGCATCCATAGATGTTTCTCAAGCAAATCCCGGGACGTCATTCTCCCCCTGTACTTGGCCTTAGTGAGGCCGCAGCTGGAGTACTGTGTCCAGTTTTGGGCTCCACAATTCAAAAAGGATGTGGAGAAGCTTGAGAGAGTCCAGAGAAGAGCCACGCGCAAGATCAGAGGTCAGGGAAACAAACCCTACGATGACAGGCTGAGAGCCCTGGGGCTCTTTAGCCTGGAAAAGCGCAGGCTCAGGGGTGATCTGATGGCCACCTACAAGTTTATCAGGGGTGACCACCAGCATCTGGGGGAACGTTTGTTCACCAGAACGCCCCAAGGGATGATGAGGTCGAATGGTCACAAACTACTTCAAGACCGTTTCAGGCTGGACATAAGGAAGAATTTCTTTACTGTCCAAGCCCCCAAGGTCTGGAACAGCCTGCCACTGGAGGTGGTTCAAGCGCCTTCATTGAACACCTTCAAGATGAAACTGGATGCTTATCTTGCTGGGATCCTATGACCCCAGCTGACTTCCTGCCCTTTGGGCAGGGGGCTGGACTCGATGATCTTCCGAGGTCCCTTCCAGCCCTAATGTCTATGAAATCTATTAAATCTCCCCATTAACAGATGCGACTCCTTCATAATCCCTCCATGGGAAATTGAAGCCATCTGAGAAGGAACCTTTTCCCTCTATGCACTGTATTACCTGGTCCAAGGTCAATTCCAAATCCAGATTTCCCACATGTGGGATGTGGTAATCCGCCCTACCTGCCCACTCATGGGAAATGTTTGACAGCACTAATGTTGCCAATTGTATTTTATCTTAATTGCACATGCCCATACAAGTCAATAATAGCACTCTGAGTGAATGTAATTGGTATAGTATAAAGCCCTACAAAGAAACAGCATATTGCAACCTACATAGTCCTTTCCTGTTACCAATTCAAAATAGTCTGATACTTTCCCTTTGGGCAGCATTGTCCAAAAATAAAGTCTCTTAAGTCTGTGGTAGACCTCACTTTGATGTTCGTGGGAATTATGCTTCCAGATTATGTGCAGTACATGCCCTGTGAATTCTACTGAATGCTATTTTAACCTCCAAATGACATGTATTGGTTATATTTAGAAAACTGAAATTATAGATCAACTTTAAGGGTAACATTTAGGTCAACTTCAGGTTAACTTCTCTCTTCATCCAAACACATTCCTACATACATGAATGATGCATGCCCCTGGCAGCTGCGGGGGCACGGTGACCACCCGCAGGCAGCAGTGGCAGCAGTGGTGGGAGCGTGGTGGCAGGGAGCAGGGAGCTCCCCCAGGGGGCTGTGGCAGTGTCAACAATGAGGGGGTGGGGGTCAGCGACCACTCACAGACGCCACTGGCAGCATTGGCAGCAACCAGTGGAGATTGGTGACCGCTCACAGACGCCACCGGCAGTGTTGGCGGCAAGGACAGAGGGGTGGTGAGTGGCGACCACCCACAGGTGCCACCAGCAGCATCAGCAGCTCTTCTCTCAGGGGGTGCACTGCCAATCTCAGGGGGTCCATGTGCACTCATGTGTACCCACTACATATCACCCATGCCTACATATGAAATAAATGTTGTCTGATTCTTTTGCTTTTGAATCCACTGAGTAAAACTGCCTTCTCCCTTCCATTAAGTTTTCTCTGATGCAATTATGTTGGCTACTCCAGAGCTACTCTGAATTTACAAGTAGATGAGACCAGAATTAAGTTCACTTTATAAAAGGCACTGAGTACTTTAAGAGGCTCATTATGTTTATTTCAGAACTGCTCAGATCCAAAAAGTAAATTTAATCACTGATATCTAAAATTGGAACTCATTTTAACAGAAGTATCCTCTACAAATCTGATCTTTATTCTGTCTAGTCAAGCAATTCATAAAAATTGTATATACATGCCATTTGTACCAGGCAACATGAAATCTAAAGCCACCCTGTACACTAAGGCTTTTCCATACTTTGGACTTCAAAACATTTACCTAAAAAATGAGAGAGAAATTTTCTTAAGCAGAAAAGCACAAGGCCAAAAGTTCATTCTTCAGCAAACTGACCACCACATTCCTAGCAGGAAAGGCCAGAGACTGGAAGAAACTCCTGCATTCCCCAAAATAGGAATGAGAGGACCCTGCCACTTTGTAACTTTGTAAACACATTAGCAAAGAGACCTCCACACATACCATACAGAGTGGCAAGGGGGAAATACTTTACACTCACTGGCATCATCTTTTTGTCCCTCTCCTACCAACCAACATACTTGTCTTTCTTCCAGTTCATACCTTCTAAACATAAACCCATTATCATATTTGGCAGTTTCTACACTCTCCCAAGGTCTCAGCTGACCCCACATTGCTCATTTTTGTCTTTGCCTGAAGCCTGAGCCGTATTTCTGCTTGTCTCCGGAGGCAGAGTTGAGGGGAAGAAATGAAAGAGAAAGGGGTCTTTTTTTTTTCTTTTTCAGCCTTACCTAAGGTTTCCTGGCCGGTTTCACAGCGTGGGGCAGGCTCAGTGACCTTAGCCAGGGCACCAAGAAACAGCAGGATGTGGAGAAGCATGCTGGAGCCCCTTTGTGTGCAGTAAGCACAGTGATGTGGCACTGGCTGCTGGAAGAGTTCCTCCACTTTGAGCTTTAACACAGCTCAGTCTCTCCAGGCTGCAAAGGAAATTAGTGTACTGCATGTGCATGCCCACTTTTTACAGGATATACGGTCCGGGAGTCATATTACAGTTAGCATTTGTGCTTGGAAAGCAAAAGATTTTAAGACAGAAGAGGGGGAGAAACTCCTCCCCCTGTTGTCCTGTTTAGCCTGGTTTTTAATTTTGTTAAAACTTGTGGGGAGGCTCCCACAGGAGTTTGCTGCCTGCTCCTAGACTTAACAGTCAAGCATATTTGCTCTTTGTGCTTTACAGAGCCCAAGGGAAATGAGAACTTCCTTAAAGCGTGTCTCACATTAGAGCTGGATTAAACTGACACTAACTACCTTGGGAAAGCACAAAGAAAACCAGAGAGAAAAGAGACAATTGAAAGCTGCCTTGCATCCTTCAAGAAAACGATATTTCGTACACTAAACTCATTACAAATTTCAGCCAGAATTAGACAGTGCAGAGCCCTTAAGTCGTTCCCTATCCAACACAGCCAAAATGCGAAGCTATAAAACACAGACTGACTTCCCTCTGCATATATAATGCCTATGGATACACTTTTCCTCAAACAAAATCAATTCCAGTTAACATGAAAAAAAGCCTTTGAGGGATATTTATAAGAAATAGCTTATGTCTATTTAAAAAAAAAAAAAAACCTGGAAAAAATCTTGAAAGAGTAAAGTACATTTTAAATTGGTGTGTAGATTTGCATGAACTTACTCTTCAATTTGTTTTTGAGCACAGTAAGTTTCTTTTAGAAATAAAGAAAAAAACCTTAGGTATTTTAAGAAGCATGTATCGCATGAAGACAGAAGGCCAGATTCTCTTACAATGTGATATGCACAGTGGCATCAAAATGAAATGCACCTTCTTCATATTACATTATCTGATAGCTCAAATGGAAGTGATGGTCTGCATGCAGGAACTGTTGGGTAAGGTGTCTGGTCTATGTTTTGCGGAGGTCAGAGTGGCAGTGAAAAATTCAAAATAAACCAGGAAGAAGCAATGGAGGATTAACAACATGGGGATGCCATGACTGAGCTATTCCTGTGCATATCCCCTCGTTTCTTGTCTGTTTTTGTCTTTCAATATTTGAGTCAGGGACTGTACTTTATAATGTCTGAACAGTAGCTAGCACCCTTAGGGAAGTACTGTGGCATATTATGTTCATAGCCAACGTAAGTTATACCTTCATTGGTTTCAATGCAAGTTTTGGCAGAGTACATGAAAACAGAATTTGTCCCTTGAACAACTTGTGTAGACCATGGAGTTTGAAATAAACTAATAAATCATATAGGACATACTGTCCCTTCTGTTCTGACCTTACTGCCTGCTCTGGTGATAGTAGGGCTTGGAATTCTGCCACATTTAGCCCAGTAAGAATGCCCCAGGTACAAGAGTACCCCCCTCCTTGAAGGGTGCAATATGGTAAAGGACAGGCTGGGATTAGGAAGGGTGGGGTGGGGGGGGGTGGGGGGGGTTGCAATATGGTAAAGGACAAGCTGGGGTTTTTTTGGCGGGGTGGGAAGGAGGGGTTAGAGCACAATCCAGATATTAGAGCAATTCCTAAAACCATGTGTCATTTTAAGGTCAGTTACCTACTTGATGAGTTCAAATATGTGATTTTAAGTGATCTTGACATAGCAGAGAATCTGGCCCTCTACTCATAACTGATTGGTTTGCACTATAAAATGCCTTTGTAACTAAATTATTGTGCTACTTAATACAATAAGTCAAATCATAACTCCTGGAGAGAAATATTCATCAGTGGCCAATAGAGCAACAAGAGAAGTGTACATGCTTTTCATGAAGCACTTGGTTTATCGAGAATTTGGAATGAGTAACACAACCGAAAACTTGCATGGACAGCTCTGGTGTCCATGATGTTTGGGGCTTCCTACTGAATCTGAAGAAATCAGAGTTCATATTTGGTATGCAGACAAAATGAAGTGCACTGCAATGATGTGAGACAATTATTGCAAATGTCAGAAAAGCATTTTTTAAATCCAGTTTTTAGGAGAAGCTTATGGTTTGTTCTGGCATGTTCATATATTTAGACTCTTTACAAAAAGGATCAGCTCTAGACTTGGTTTTATATCATGGACTCAGTGCAAAGGTGGCTACCTGTGTCAGCCTGAAGTCAGGAAGAGTGGAATCTGGAGATTAACTGGTTCAGGGAAGTGTGAACTTTCATAAGCAACTTTGTCAGAATAAGTGTGTCTTGGAAATTATTTTTCTCAATGATGGAATCTGGATTAGCATGTCTAGATCTGTGATTTGTGCCTTGAAGTCTTTTAATGTGCAAAAATTTAAATCTGCAAGGTCTATTTAAGTTGAATGGTACTCTATCCAGTGATTATCTAGTCAGAGTGAGTTTGGATTTCAAATTGATTCTATAATTATTGGTCTCCAAAGAGCTTTCCCATTTCCCATTCCTTTTTTTAAATAGATCCCTCTGATTTCTGATTCTGTGCCTGAAGAATAAATTACTTCCATGAATTCTTTTCCTCGCACAATTCTTCAGATTCCCTGTATTTATTTCCATATGGCATCTTTTATCATTTATATTTTTAGCAGCTAAACATAACGGCAAACCAAAATCCATTTCACTTGATTCCCCTAAAGCATCTTGTAAACTAGTGTACCCTGATTTCAGCAGCTGCAAGTAGCTGTGCTATTTGTTTTATAACAAGCTGCTCCTGACACCACATGTGAGTAAAACAAAGCAGAGGGTGTTTGCTGTACTGGGAATATATAGAGAGATTATTTGGGAAAATAACCATAGCCATTAATTATTTCTCTGATGGAGTGCTTTGGGAAAGTGTTAGATCATGTTTCCTTCTGAAAATGATTTTATTCATTTAATATTTATTTCATGTTGTATACACTTCAGTTTTCCCACTAAGTGAGCCGTCATGTACAGTGGATGAATTCATGTGATTTGCAAAAGTATTAGAAGAAACAAAAGGGTCAAACCCTTTATTTCAGTAGAGTACTGCCAGTCTATCCCAGCTGAGTTCTTCTCCTCAGGGTTTTAAAATGTCAAGCTACTTCATTACAACACAAACTAGAGACAGTTTGATTGGGAAAAGAAGGGCAGATGTTTCAACCAGCACTAAGTAGCAGCTGCCCTTTATTAAAAAAAACAACACTAAAAATAAGAGACGGTTGTATTGCGTCAGCAGTAGTTGTACACAGTGCTCCTGCCATATCATGAAACAACATCATCATAATATATAAAATATTGAAAAACAAAAGCCTCATTAATAAAAACAATTCTGAAATAAACTTTTAAAATACCAACAGGAAAGTTTCCTGCCACTGAAATATCCAAGGATTTTCATTTAATAGGACATTTTAAGCATTTTCATCTTCACTCCAGTTTAGAACAAGATCAAACTTTGAAATGTTGACATTTCTTGGAAAACAGAAATTCTGAGCTTGGAAAAGTTCAGCTCTTGGCTCCCTTTCAGCATACTCCTGATCTCTCCTACCTTACACACTCTCCCTAGTCTTTCTTACCTGTGGATACATACACATGTCCAGGCTATCACATAAAACACAGGCTGTATCTTTCTATCTCCCTGTCTCCACCTCTGTCTCTGTGAAAGACACACTTCAGAGCTTTTTCTTACACACCCACAATGCACCACACTCATCCTGTCATTCACTTGTCAACTTACTTATACTCACCCTGATTCACTCCATTCGTGTCCACATGCAGAGTCCCAGGAAGACAGGATTATCCCTGCTGAATCATACCCAAGATCCAACTAGCCCAAGATTCTGTCTCTTGACAACGGCCAGGAAAATACTTACAAAGTTATACAATCTCTTCTTAATCCCAGACAGAGATTTAAAAGGTCTTGTTTCAAGCCTTGAAACATCTGGTTTAATATTCCTTCCATTTTTTTTTGTTTTAGCTTTGTCTATTATACACCTAAAATTCCTTACTAAACTCCTGGGCTCTGACTTCCTGGGGCAATTAATTTCCTAGCTCTTTTGCTAAGTTCAAAAGTATTTACTTTGTCAATTTTGAATTTGCCACCTTACAATTTAATTGAAAATCTCCTTGTTTATCACTGTGAGACAGAAGGAACAGGAACTCTGAATCTATCTTTTCTTTACCATCCATTTTTTCATATACTTTTTTCACATCACCTTCTGAGGTGAACAACTGCAGTCTTCAGTATATCTTCTACATAACTGTTTTTCTATTCCCCAATTGCTCATCACCCTCTTCTGAAACCCTCTCAGTTCTCCAGTGACCTTTCATGAGATGGATGACAAGTACTGCTTACGACTGTTGCCTTTTCCAGGAATACTTCCTGCTCTGCTGATGCAAGTTTGACAGTGAATAGAAGCCAAATAACTTTTATTCACTGTCAGCTGGCAGGTCAAGTAAACTAACAGAAGTGATAAATGCCAGGAAACACAAATCCAAAGTTCCCCTGAAAACATGCATTGTTTGCATGAATTATTCTTCGAACCATCCAATTGCAGGCTAACACATGTACACACAGTTGGGTATTATTTCTGCATTCTGTGACTAGTTTGCCAGCTTCCAAGTCAAACAGTAAGATACACCTTCATTGACAAGATACTCAATAGAAGGTGTATACATTAATCAATTTTCAGCCACTTAAGTCGTTTAGGCAACTCCCAAAACTCTTCAGTTATGTGCTACATTTTTTGTCACATTCCAGAGGGATCTAACTAACTTTCAAGCAAGTCTTAGGGCCTTGTCACATGGGGCACTTAGCATGTGTTTTTAGATTGTAGTTAACAAGCTTTAAGGTGTGGGATACTCTCATTTTAAACTCTCTTGTCTTATGTGTGCTTATTGGTGTGTGTCAAGAGATACACAAAGGGTGGCTAAGTTATATCCATTTTGGGATGCATGATTGTACATGGCAGGAGGCATGATTGTGGGATTGAGCATCAGAGCCCATCATGCCATATTGCTGATGCAGGAGGATACTGGAAGACAATCTTCATTCCTCTGGCTGGGAATGGGGCTCCCAGCCCTGGGAACGCATATTATATTTCTGTAATTGGGGGCTCCATCATCTGATTGGAGTTCCCAGCCAGGGGGAGCTCGCTGTGCTGCCTCAGCTTGGACCCCTGATCAGTGCTCCAGCCTCTGGAGTACACTCCTGTGTGCACCAGACAGGAATGTACTCCAGAGGCTGGGAGCATTGGCCACACATTCAATTAAAGGCATGATAGGAACCAGCCACACAATTATTATACATATTTTGTGTAATAACTTTGTCACTTATTCCTGGTTCTACCACAGCATTAATTGAATGAATTTGTGGCCAGGTCAGTACTTAAGATGTGATTAAGCAGTTAATTATGTCTTCAGTGTAACGTGTCAGGGGCCATAGCAACACATTTCCTAAAAGTAGCCAAGAGAATCTTAAAACTGTAGCTCGGTTCTGGTTGGATGCAGCAGGATAACTTCAAGTAAAAGTTGGCATGATTGAAGCCACTTGCAGTTTATGGCAGACATGCCAGAACACAGTTTTACTAGTTCTTTTTACGGACCATATATTTATCAATGCAAGATTCATTGCTTGGCCTCCAATCAAGGGTTAATAGGAAGTGGCCATAATTAAATGTCTTCTTAAAATCAAAATAAGATCCTGCTGCTAATCCATACTCCACAGTGAAGCAGCCACACAAAAGGCCTCCTATATAATTACACTAAAGCCCTTTTACATCCCTCTTGCAATATAAAGAGCGCTAGGAGAGAGAAAATATGAAATGTTTTCTTATTTTAGAGATCTTTTATGCTGGAGAGAGACTGGGTGTAAATGAGAATCGGGCCCAGATTTTTTTCCAGTATCAAACTCTTTGAACTTCAAAAGATAATTTCACTAGTTGAAAGTTTCCTTAGTCAGGAACCTGACTAAGAACGCTTTGCTTTGAAAGCTTCTCTAAGTCTATGACCATGCAGTTGGTCCAATAAAATATATCACACACAAAAATCCTTCCCTATCAAATCCCCTCTGTCTTCTCTTCCCTACTAGTGATGCTCAACCTTTCAGCCCTGTGGACTTGTCTGTGGTCTGGATTAACCCCACATGCCAGGATCACTTCCTGGGGCCAGGCACCATCCCTCCCTGCCACATACACCAGAACTGGGCCCCTGGGATTGTACCTTGGAGCCCTGGCACTGCCTCACTTGCCACAGTTGGGCCCACAGTTGGGTACTTCCTCTTCCCACCCTTGCATGCTGGGGCTGGGCCCCAGGGGCCCCCGCATCATCCGCTCCTGCACACTGGGTTTGGGCCCTGGGGCACAGTGTTGCCCCTGCCTGGCCCTGCATGCTAGGTGTGCAGAGCTCAGAGCTCTTCATGGGTCTGGGAATTTGGGAGCACTGCTTCCCTGCCACTAAATTTCCAGACCAGTGACAAGTCCCAGAGGCTAGATAACATGGTGCCACAGGCCAAATCTGGCTGTGGGCAATGGGTTGGTCACCCCTACTCTACACTAAACATTCCTATTTCTTCCTGTCTTTCCTTTTCCTTTCCTGTCTATACAGTTCATACAGTGGCTCCCCCAAGTTTGTCCCAGCTGTTTGTACTATGCTCTTATACTCATCTTAATAGTAAGGCCAAGTGTCCACTTTCGGTAGGATTTTTTTTTACATTTGAAATAACTGGAGAGCTGATGGTTAAGCCAGGCATCTCCGTTGCTATGCTTCCTCTTAATTTGCATTGGCATAGCATGCTCTTCTGCCTTTAATATTTCCCTGTGGTTCACAGACTAGAGAGAATCTGAAAATGACTGACTAGAATTCTCTCTTTATTTCCAGGTGCTATGGTATCTTAAAATAAGGTAACAATTCATGTAAAAATTACTTGTCTAATGAATAATTCTAGTTACTGTGAGTAAAGATATGAGAATCTGGATGTGCTTGTTTTCCAGACCAAAAAGTACATCAGTTATTCAAAAATAGACTAGCCAAAAGCCAAAGGAAAAAAATAGAAAATAAAAATGTTGTCAGGAGAGAGCAGTTATTTCAGTGTTTCAGTAGATCCTTCTCCCTCTTTGTCTTCTATGGCAATCTACAGAATATTTTGAGAGGTGCAAATTTTTATGCAAATATGGGCCTGAGTAATATTTATCTAAATCCTGTTGATGCTCATGTGTATCTAAGACACTGCATCGGTTTTGGAAGCTATTGTATGTAAACATCCATAGCAGAGATGGAAACTGAAATGTAAACTACTGATTAAATTGGATAGTTTTTGAAAAAAGAACAGTGAATTTTCCTAATGGTACTCTAGGATTTCTACCTTTAATGGACCGTGGACTAAAACCATCTGTTCCTGTCAGATCCGCTACTGAATCTCTGTCAAGTAGTAATTATTTTGGTCACTCTTGTCCTGAGTCTATATTTAAATCAGTTCACTAATGGCAGAAGACTCGGTGCTCTATCATCAGAAGTCCCCTGAGCACTCCAGTCTAGCCATACTTCAAAATTTAGATTTTCTGCAGCAACTTTAAAATTGGACCTTACTTCTTTTCTTTTGTTTTTGTTGTTTCACTTTGGTTTTTTCCAGTTTCTCTTCCCTTGCCTTTTCTATAAATAAATAAATAAAGCATTTACTTTGTGCTTCAATGCAATGAAACACAACAAACACAATAAAAATACCCACAGTGATGTTTTGTTTTCATTTTCTATCATTGACTGGCCACCGATTAATGAAATCAGTGATCCTCTAAGTAAAGTCGTCATACCACTTCCGTGTGGCTGACAGAGACAATTCTGTCATAGTGCTCAAGAGTACAATTAAAACAGGAGGTGGGAAAGATGTAATTGTGCAGGTGTCAATAGAGCTCCCTGGTGGGACTTGTGCTCACGTGTGTTTTATGGCAGACGCATCAGAAATGCAATCTCTTGAAAAGTTCGTTTTCCATGCAGGATGAAAATTCTTTGTGTTTAAAATGCCACCATGATCAAATGCCACCATGATCAAATGTATAGATTGAAACCAGAGGGGGAACAAGCACAAGAAGGCAGAGACATATTGCAAAGTGATGTGGGAGGGCCTGCAGGCAACAATGAGAGATTGACTATTAATAAACATAAAAGCCTAAAGGGCAAGGGGAAAAAGGAAAAACAACATTGACTAGCAGCTACTGCCCCTGAATATATTATTATTTGCATTATAGCAACATTTAGAGGCTGTGACTGAGATCAGGGGCCTATTATATTCTCAAAGGTCCCAAAGTGAATTAAATTTCATTTAGTGTCCTTAATAGTATGCATTGCTTTTCAAATGTGCAGCATCATTGCTAAGGAACGTTGTAGCTACAGTCTAGGATGTTAAAAGAGTCCATGAGTGACTCTTTCTTTCTGTCTTGAAGCATAATAAAAAACTTATGAATAGGTCTAAGAAGCTCAGAAAGAAACACATAAAGCCTACCAGAGAAAATAAATGTACTTTAAAAAGATTTATGCTGAGAACAAAAGGTCTCTCCTTCTGATCATAGACAGAGTATTAAAAATTAATACCAGCTCTACCAGAAAAGAACTTTACAGTCCTATTTTGAGACTCATTTCACTTCTGTCTTTCCTGGTCTCAGAAAATATTAAAGTCCAAAGATACAAGATTAATCCTTTAGTGCTAACATGTATGTCCTTTAGGATTGTGGGTAACCTTTTAGGAAATGATGGTCAAACATTTCGGAAATGATTAGTGCCCTATATGCTTTAATTTTTGAAGGTCCAACTTGAGACAACTTAAAGGGGCCTGATTTTGAGAGAGTACATAATTAGGTGTTTCCAATAATTAGACCCCTTTACTGTATCTCAGCTAGACACTCATGAATTGCACTGCTCAATCACTAGCTACTTTTGAAATTCTTGGCTGTAGCTACTAACGTTCAGTCACCCAGGGGCCTGGACCAGAATCCAGGACCCCATGTTAGGTGCTTAGACTTCCTATTCAGTTTTTGAGGAGGGCATTAGGCTGTGGGGGTCATTGAAAATCTTCTGTGTGCACCAGACTTGCCTGCCAGATTGGGGCCTTCAAGACATTTAGGCACGGCATCACTCAATTTCTGAAATATAATCAGGCTTTGGTGGGACATAGCCACCCAGTTACTCACAGTGGATATGTCTGAGCATGCACGAGAATCAGAATGCTAGACTGCACCTGCAAACTTTCCCAGAGGTGCTAAGTAAGTTTATGCTGGGTTAGGTGACCACTGAACATGGATCATAATTTGGGTCTAAGACTGAAATCATTACTAAGTTCAGCTTTGGTGATTTCTGTGGAAGTTTGGCATCTAAATACCTTCACAAAATCACATAACAATTTACACTAACGGTTTGAATTTTAGGTGAAGTTTGTCAGTCTTTAGGCTGATAGTTTCTAGAGGGGTCCAAAAATATGAGACATTTATCATCAGTTCCTAGAGCAAGAGATGCTCCACATGATCCTGCAGTGACTCTTCAGTAGATGATCTACAGATGGCAGTGCCTTTAGCTCTCAGGGAGCTTGGATATTTAAATTAAAAAAGGTTGACCTAAAAATCAATGCTGGGGGAGCCTTTCCTTAAGTAGTTCTTTTACATCGTTATTATTAGGTCCACACCTGTCAGCCAACATGAAGGCAAACATTTTGCACACATACATTTTACATTAATAGCTAGTGCAATCAGTCGGAGTTTTTCCACTGATTTCAGTGAGACCCTTGGACCAGGCCCACCAGTGAACCCTTAGACTGAGTGCATGTCCTGCAGCTTTGCACCCTAAAAAAAATGAAATGCACAATAAACTGTTAATGGAGTGATCCTGATTGAAGGACAGGAAGCTCACCATGTCTTGTATACAAAAAAATGTGGAGGTTGCAAAAGTGCCCACAGGAATTAGTAGCTGCTGACGTCTGTCATATGAATAAGACTTGGGAATAAGGTTCTTAACAGCATGGTTGGGTGTCACACTTTTATTACCTGCATCAATAACATTAAAAGCAGTAGTATTTCAATACCAGAATAAATGTCAACAAATTGAAGGGAACTTGGAGAAGAACAGAGAAAATGCAGGGGTTTGAAGAACTGATTCATGATGGGAGATTATTTGAACTACTGTGTATGTTTTTTATTGGCCAAATGATGACTAACAGGATACGTGAGAGCCATCTACAAGCATTTGAAGTATGTCAGTAGCTCTGGAAGGTTATGGGTAGTCAGAGCTATTAGGAATGAAGGGATAAAAATTAGATTAAGAAAATAAGGTTAAACCCGAGTAAAAAGAAATTAGGTCAAATATCAGGAAACCTGTGCTAGGTAGGAATGACATATCAGCAGTTCCAAAACTGAACATCATCTTTTGGATACATGGATACACCTCCTACTTGCCCACCAGCCTGCTGAGTATTTGGGGACAAAGCCTTGCTCAGTATATATTTTCAAAGTGCTGTTGATAGTGATGAAGTTACACCAGTTTGCAACAACTGAGGCTGTAGCCCAAAGCAATAATATTTAGTGAAGATGAGGAATCATAGTGCACACACCTACAAGGTGAAATTCCTAAAGATTACATGATCTTTTTGGCTCTTTGTAGGCACAATAAGTCATCAATCCTCTTAGAATAGTAAATTATGTTAATATTTTTAGCCATACTCTATTAACTCCATGACTTACTGTGCCTGTAACTTTTATTGGATGACTATATACTGTCCCTTGTATTTGTTCTAATTTTCCCAGTCATTAATTGTATGAATTTATCCATTATTATTTTATTATAGACAGGGGAAGAAAGATGTACACTTACTCATGAAAATGTCTCACTTTGCTCTTCAGAATTGTGATGATTTTGTTTGGCCTTACGTTGAGGCCAAATCACTCCTAGCCAGTACACCTGAAGCATGGCGATCTCACTGCCAGTACACCATGGAGCATAGAGATCTCACTGCCTCCAAGGACAATGGATGTGGAATTGTTCGCTGGATAATGAGCACCCTGTCGCAGAGCACTGAGGTGCCCTGCTCCTAGAGGGCGGAAACTGCTAGAGAAAAAGCCCTAGCAGGGTATAAGGAGCCCACCTGTGGGTTGCCCGGGGCAACCAGGAGGTCAGCTGACTGTAAGGGGCAGGGCCTGGCTCTTATAAAGCCCAGGAGCTGAGGCCAGAGGCAGTTCCCTGCCAGCAGCCAGAAAGAAAGGAGCTCCCTGAGCAAAGAGACAAGAACCGCTGGTACAGCCCATGCCGGGTAAAGGATGGCAGCTCTGAGACGTGTGAGCAATGTGGTTTCAGCCGGGCGGCTTTAAGTTAAGTTATAGCTTAGGGGCTTGTGTTTTGCGTTGTTGTTGTTGTTGTTACACCGGTGGTTTGGGTGAGGCTATTAGGGGTTGGAGGAGGCCTCATAGGGGACCCACAGTAGCCTAGGGACCCCAGCGCCAGTAAGGGCGCGGCGTATGGGTGCATAGACCCCAGTCCCAGAGAGGGGCAGTTGAGAAGCCCTAGTGCAGGTGTGGCAAGCCCCTGGAGAAGGGGACAGCTTGCTGGTGAGCCCCGAGAGAGGGCATCATTATAGGAGAGTCCCGAGAGAGGGCGGTCTGATTGAGGAGGCCCAGTGTGGCCACGGAGAGCCCCAGGAGAGGGGCAGCATTCCTGAGAAGGCCCAGGGTGGGCACGGAGAGTCCCAGGAGAGGGGCAGCAGTATTGAGAAGGCCCTGGAGAAGGGGGTATTAGTGCGGTGAGCCCCGGAGAAGGGAGCAGCATTGCGGTGAACCCCGAGGGAGGGCGTAGCATTGCAGTGAACCCTGGAGAAGGGGACAGTATTACTAAGGAGGCCCCAGAGAGGGCGGCTTTACAGAGGAGCCCCAGAGAGAAGGGGGCGGCTTTACAGAGGAGCCCCAGAGAGAGGGTGGCACTGCGGATGAGCCCCAGAGAGAGGGCAGCGTGATAGGGAAGGCACTGTGAGAGGGCAGCACGATAGTGAAGGCCCCAGAGGAGGGCGGCAAAACTGAAGAGGAGCAGCATTGTGGAGAAGGCCCCAGAGAGAGAGCATGGAAAGAGACAGGGTCACGGAGGGCCCAAGCGCCAAAAGAGATTGTAGACCTTGACAGAACAACGTCCATTCCAACTGCAAGGCTTGGGGCGTGGTATAAGGGGTGGTTGGAGCCATGCATAGCCCATAAGGCTAGGGTGCCCGGGAAGAACCCATGGTAGAGCAGAACCCATAAGGGGTCTTGGAAGCCACGGGGTCCGGGAAACCACAGGGTCTGAATCCGAGAAGTGAGCAAGAGGGTGTAAGGCAGCCTCCCAAACTTATTTAAACATCAAAGACGTGGCGGGAGAGAATTAGAGGGTGCCCTTGGGCTGACTTGGCATGGAGAAAGGGGCCTTAAGGAGATCACGGCCCTCCTGTAGGACCCCGCCGTGACACACCCTTCCCCTTAAGGTGGGGTATCAGACTCCAGCACCTTGCCTGTCATTCATAGCAGCTGGACCACAAGGGAAATACTGTCACTTTGCAGAGAACAGAATCTCTAAGAGTAAATAAACTGTCTCTTTCTCAAGGTCGAGCCAAGTGAGAGCAGCCAGATACTGCCATCACTCTGCAAAGCAGCCAAGAGAGGCAAATCGCTCTCCTCTTTACCTTTGACAACTAAAACATACACCTGCCTCTCTCACACACACCCCCCACCACTCCTTATTACACACACACACGCATGCACACACACACCCCCATACCACTCCTCATTATGAGACTTCACTCTTCCCTCTCATGATGAGCTACTCCCAGCTCTGCCTTTATTATAATGCAAGTATCTGCAGAAATCCTATCAGGTAAGTGGGTGATCCATTCCTATGATCTACCATGTCTTGGACTTTTTTTATTTCAGTTGGTACCCTCAGACTTTGTCAGGCAACCAGAACAAATGCCTGGCACAGGAAGTAAAGAGGCCATGAGATCCTGATTTTTCTCCTTCACGGCACCTTGTTTTTTGTAGCTTTTAAGCATTTTAAGCTTAAAGCTAATTCTAAGCCTTTAGGCATGACCATCTTGCCTGATTCACTGAGGAGTAAAACCTGTGTCTCCTGGGCCTAAAGGCATGAATTACCAAAGCTCTATGGGCTGGGTTGTGCCAATTATATCAACCCTTCAGAGCAAGCACAGAGACCATTCCATTAAACAACTGTTTTGCGCAATATGGAAAAAAGTGAATGTGAATGTATAAGTGTGAATATATAACTATATTCAGAGTCTGCAGACAGTTAGATCAAATGAGGCTCGATGATGGAAAACAACAGGAATAATTAAACAAAAACCAAAGTTAAGGTATGATGCGAGAGAGAGGCAAAATCCTTGAAGTAACAATGGGAAAACTATTAATTGGGGAGTAACATTGGCCTGGCTCCAATAATTCTGTAAAAGAGATTATTCTTCTCAGCACAAACTATGATCAAAGGGGATGCTTTAACCTTTGACTTACAGAAGGTGCTGACTTACAGAAGAACAGAAGGTGAGTGGATTGTCAGTAGCAGCACACGTACTGAGAAAGACACAGGATCTGCAGTAAACAGTCTCTCTCCAGCCCTGAAGATAAAAGTAACTCAACTGAAGCCATTTCCTCACAAAGAGTTGCAAAGAAAGTTTAAGAGGAAATATGCATATGGATTTTTATTGTGCTCACCCTTTATTTTGTGTGAATAAATAATACAAAGAAGTGGAAAAAGCTGAAGAAGAGGAACAGTCCCAGGTTTCTAGAAGAAAGGGCTTGCAGATAGAAAATGCAGCTGGGCCTGTTCGGTAAACAGGAGAACGGGGTTCCTGAGAGCCGCTATAAACCATCAATGCCATTTGTTTCATTCTAATCAGTTAACAAAATGAAGACACTGGAGTTCCTTTTCAGGTTCAATGTCATTTACTATCTACTATGACTTTGTAATGAACCCGGCATCTAATTTGCTTGTTCTTAACACTACCGTGGTGCACTTCTTGAGCTCTTCACAATGATTCTGAAGTTATCTTCAGCTGCTGCCTGCCTGCCTGTCTGCCTGCCTGTAAGAGAAATGGGGTGAAATCCTGACCCCAATGAAACCAGTTCTCATTGACTTTAATGAAACCATGATTTCACCCTTAGGATATTTTCAGCTTCCTTTTATCAGCCTTGCTGCCTGGTTCACCAATTAGAGGAATAGCATGGTAGCTTGGAGAACCGCACAACCAGCCCTTTAAGAAGGGGCTGAAACAGGCACTAGGTCTATCTTCTCCAACCAATCTTTTCAAAAGAAAGTAGTAGTCAACACTATATGAGATGTGGACCTAATATATTAGATTTGTGTTAGACATATTCTGAGAATGTTTGCCCCTAGGGGCAAAGAGGACTTTGGTGGAAGAATACCCTGTTTTTGGATTCCAAATAAGCTGAGGCATGAGCTAGGACCTAGGCTAACTAAAGGAAGTGGACAGTTCTAGAAATTTGAAAAGGGAGGTGCAGATGGCAAGGTGCATCATCACATATGAAGCAACACGTCTTTTTCTCCAGTTAAAAATCAACTGACAGCTTTACTCGTATGCTAGAGGCCTAGGGCTCTATTGAAGCAAAAACAAATATATGTAACTTCATTGGAAATAATCTTCAGGGCTGTGGAATAGGAGCTTTGTTACCAGGAATGGCTAACAGAGCAGAATTGCAGAGCAAAGGATAACTTGATTGGTGGAATATCAAGACCACTAAAAAGGCGAGAGAGTTGTTAACACTGGTGGAATGAAGAGTTCAGAAGGGATCAAGTAGATTATAATGAGCCGTGCAGTCAATTAACTCCGGCACTGCAGGATGAGAAATGCTGCTGTCCCGGCAAGGCAGTTGGTTTTAAACTTTGAGTGGACCAGGAATCAAAGGGCACCAGTACACTCACCTCTGGATCTGCCTCTGTTAGAGGATTTAGGTGTAACAATGTTGATTACTGTACTGCAGAAAACATAGACACATGTGCCAATAGACAGAAGTCAAAAAGAGACATCTAAGCACATTTGGGTTGGGATTCACAGCAAACAGTATGCATGCAAGGAGATATGGGCCAGCCTCTATGAAGAGAGGAGCTCTTCTAGAATTAGACAGCGTTTATTAGTGTCCCTGAAGTCTCAGCAAGTGCAATGCAGGTAGGCTAGGATTCAGTGCCATAAACAACAGCATACCACTATCAAGAGCAGATCCAGGATTTTGTGAAGGAGATGCAAGAGCAGCAACCAGTGCTGCCAGGCTGGTTGCACCCCCACTCCCTGCTCCTCCACCCCTACTCCCAGGAGCATGGGCAACTGGTGCCACCTTAGTCAGGGGAGGCATGTGCTGCCCCACCGACCAGTCATGTGCCCCTCCAGCAACCAGTCCCCCCCAGCCAATCTCACTGACTGGGGGGTCCCCTCATGGCCAATCCCACCGACCGGGGGTAGGTCCCCCTGTGGCCAATCCCACAGACCAGGGAGGGGTCCCCCCATGGGCAATCATGAGATGGCTGATCACTGTGGCTGCTTCCAGATCCCTTCCTTGGCTGGTGCTTGGAGGGGGCACACCAGCGCTCCTGCCTGCCCTCCCTGCCTGTTGCCTAAACAGTGTGCATGGCCAATCAGGGGGTGCACTGGTGCTCTCAGGGGGTGCACATGCACCCCTGTGCACTCCCTATGCATCACCACTGCCCAGGACAGCAGACTGCACTGCCGGAGCAGAAGCAGAAACTTTTATTTAAGTCCTCAAATAAGTAAGAATCCCATCTCCTTATCTTGGTACCTCCTCCCTTCCCTCCATCAAGCCTGGTCTAGAGCTGCTCCTGCTCTGCCCCAGGAAGACTCAGTAGGGGAGAGAAGCAGCAGCAGTGCACAGGCTCCTCCTCCCCACCTCATCACCCTGGGTTTTCCCTGCCAACCCATGACCAAACATGGGGTAGGCAAAACAGCCCACTGCTACTGATGCTGCTTTCTCCTGCAGCTGCTCTGGAGCCCCCACTACTCTCCCGAACCACAACCCTTCTAATCCCATTTCACATAGGAGAAGAGCTCCAGGGGTACTGCAGCTGGGCTCAGCAGGAGACAGCAGAGGCAGTGGGCAAGTTCAGCTGCCCCATGTTTCATGCTGGGTTAACAGGGAACACCTGGACAGACCAGGCAGACAGGAGGAAGCTGCCTGCAGCCATCACTGCTTCTGCTGTTATCAGCTGGATCAGGACAGGAGTAGCTTGAGACCACTCCCCCGTAAGCCAGGTACAGTGGAGACAGAGGCAGTGACAATGATGGGCATTGGTGGGAGTGAATAAGAGGTGAGGGAACATGCTGGTGAGGACAGAGGGGAAGAGAGGGGTGCAAATAGCAGGTGGTGGGATTGGAGAGAGATGGAATTCTTATTTGATTTGGGGACTTTAAAAAAGTACCTGCTGCAGTTCCCACAGTGCCGTCCAAAAGGGAGGGGGCCTCCATGCCACTCTAGTCTCTCTGAATCCACCCTGGACACTGTTCATTCCAAGTTGAACTGGGCATACGCTTTTGTATCTTGGTTAATATTGATTCAGGTCTTAATGTCTGCGTCAGTGACAACTAAGCTGAGCTCCACATCTAAGTTTATAAAGCCAGCGACCGACTGTTTTCTTAGTTTATTGTTTCACATTCCATTTCCTACAAGATGCTCATGTCTTTTTCCTTTTCCACTTATCAATTTTTTTTCATAGATTTGGTGTTCCCTATGGAAAATCATGGCTATATGAGAATTTGCTCTTACAAAAGCCAATATCATTATACATTGTGTTTACTTGATTCCAAGATGAGGTTCCTCCCTCCCCCCGCCTCATCTAATATGGGGAAAACAAAGCTTCGTCTTAGAACTAAATATTAAGTAAAAATGAAATTCCTGTAGTCAGAAGAATCTGCTTGGTTAGACATGGGACCCAGCACAGCGGCAAGCATCAGAGGCACTCAGGCAGGCAGGAGCAGGGGGCAGGGGGCAAGGGGCCAGGGTCAGGCTGCCTACTTCCCTACCACTTGCCATCTCTACTGCTTGCCCCCCTGCACTGCTTTCCCTGATGCTTCTATTTAAATGATTATAATCTATAATTTTCCACGTATAGAATCTATTTAGGGGGTCATCTTAAATTCAAGTCCTCCTGGATTTGAGTAAATGTGTTATATATTTATAAAGAAATCAATCAATAAACAAACTGATTTGCTTATGGGCAAACCATGCCTTTGTGTAAGATGTGCAGATTTCATTGCTAATGAGAGCTCCGACATTTCTGTGTCCCTTTCTCCATTCAAATGCAGTTTCAAATTATTCTGAAATATTCAGTGTCTACTTGTAACCTTGATTACAATATCTTCAGACACTTCCCACACATTGTGAACTTGCAGAAACAATTGATATAGTCACAGACTGCTCAAGCAAATGCCCACATTATAAACATGGGGACATATCTATTTTGATTATCCTTACAAATCCAATTGCAAACAGTCACATCTAGGCAGAAGAAACAAAATCCTATATATTCCAAGTCAAACTTGCATTTAGCAAAAAAATCCAAAAAACTGCCTAGGTCTGCTATGAAATAAATTATTGCACAGACTGTCTGTCAGAGGCTACATGAGTACTGACATGAAACTACATGAGTTAAGTGCTAAGAAGCCAATCAAATTACAAGAAACATGGAATTTGTAATTCACATGACATGACCCGATATGTGTGCTCCAAGTATACCATGTTTAAGAAAACAGACCAATTGGATGCTTCATGCTTGCTCCTGCTTGCTTATTGGATTCCACCTTGTATTAGGTTCAAACATGACTCAAACAAAATGGTGAAAATTCTGAGTCTATGCAATATCCACTCATTCTATTGTAAGAACCAATCTTGCTTAACTGCAAGCTAAAGCACATGCTTCTTAATGCACATAGACATTTAAGCAGCACAAGGATGAAAAGAGTGCATAAAGTATAGCTAAAGAAAAAAAACAACTAAAAATACAACTAATATTCATAAAATGCCAATTTTGTTGACTATCTCTTCAGTTGCCTAGTTGCTCAGTCCCATAAAGACTGAAATGTTTCTGGTCGGGTATAGAAGTGGAAGTTGAGGTACCTGGCTTATAATTTTGCTGTGCCTCAGTCCTCATCAGTAAAACGGGGATAATAATACTTACCTAACTCTCAGAACAGAGCAGGAAAAATCCATTATAGATTGTGAATTACTCCAATACTGCAGTGTGGGGTTGGAAAAGATAGGTAAGATCAGTAGAACAGTTTATTATCAGCAATGAATAAATCACTTTTCTTGATTAATCTGAATGTTGGATTTAAAGATGAATGCCAATCTGTACTGCACAAATGAAAGGGGAAATTTGCATTAGTTTATAGCACAAAGGTCATCTATAACCAATTAACATTTTTCTCTGCCACAGTGCAGATACAATCTTGGAAGCAAGTGGTCTAAAAACAGTTTGAGAACACTATCAAGAAATACCAGGCCATTTAGCAATGGTCTCTGAGAGTACTCAGTGTAGTTCATGGCATAATTATTTATTGGAATTCAACTAAACATCCTGAAAATGAGCTGCAGTATATGGCAGCTGCAAAGAAAGAAAATAGAATGACTGGATGTATAAAGAGGGGAATTATAAAGTGATGTGAAAGTGGTAATGAGTCTGCAGTATAAGGTCCTTGTCAGGACTCATTTGGAACGTTGTGGGAGTATTACTCTTCAAGGCTTTAAAAAGGGGTTTCAGATGTTTGAAAATGCACCTTGAGGAATGAAGCAAAGCTTATTTGGGATATAGAAGGGGATGTCTTCCTAGACAATGTCTCCATAAGCAAACACATTTAGCCTAGGAAAAGAAAGCAGGCTTCTTTGAAGCCTTATTTAGCATTTAAAAATACCTAACGCTGTATCCTAATGAGTGGTCATCAACCAAGGCACCAGCCCCAGATGTCCACTTCGAGGAGGCACAGAAATGATAGTTGGCACTGCAGCTGCTTCGGTTACTGCAGCTGCCACAGACACCACAGTTGGCCCAGCCCCTGTCACCATCCTCCCACTGCCACCTCTTATCATGAGGCCCCAGTTGTTATGCCTTTAACCTGATGCAGTGCCCCAAAGACCTGAAAAAGAATAAGTTCAAGTGATGACAAAGGGAAATACAGGGGAAT
>NW_005841871.1:215183-225972 GCF_000455745.1 Alligator sinensis
GATATCTAAAAAGGACTTTTATACCCAGAATGTTGCTAGTGTACAAAACTGGCTTCCTAGAAGCCTACCTGAGACCCTTAGTGTTAATGGTTCCCAGTCTTGGCTAAGGATATTTTTAGTTATCAGTAATGTTTCAGAACATAATTGCTTAAAATGTAGGAGGCAGGAGCAGACTAAAAAAGCTGATTATTTTCTCTTTCAAAATGCGTCTCTGTTTGCTTTTGTACATTTACTATATCACAGCTCCTAAATAGCTTGTTAAATAAGTAAACACAGGGCACCTGGTTAAAAGACTACTGTTTTATGACATGCTGTGCTCATAGTCTTAGAAATCACAGGGAAAGTCTCCACCTCCACACTGCACCATCGGCATACTGTAGGAAGAGGGGCCTACAGATAACAGGAGCAGAACGGGTCAGAGTGAACCAACCATCCTACATGCTGCTACTGCTAGTCTGGGCTGTGCCACAGCCTTAGGTAAAAGGAGGAGCTGCCATAACATAAAGCAGCCTTCTGCCTGCGTAAATAAACCAAGTACCATTTTGGTCTCCAACTTTCCCCAGCAAAAGTTCTGTGAGGGTACAAAGAGGGGTTACACAGTTGTGTGACTCTACACAGGCACAGAGGCTCAGCCACAGACTGGAAATATTTACTAGACATTATTTTCTGAGGATGCTTTTAATATATTAAAATTCAAAGCTGCTGATTCTTTCAAGTAGCTCTAACTGTCATCCTTGCTCACAGAATTTAAGTTCACCTTCTAAATGTATGGCAAACAACTGGATGCCAAGTGATGCTTCAAGAATTCTAATTCCAATGTAATAGTCATATAGGAGGTCTGGAACAGAAGGATGCTGAAAATATCTGTGAAATCGAAGTTAAAAATCTCTGTGTTAGTCATACTGGGGTGGGATAACTCAGTAATCATTCTGCAATCGTGATTATTCACAAAGGTACATTAAGTGCTAATTTATTTGTATGATATATCTGGTCTTAATGCTCCATCCTGGAAGATTCTAATCACCTTCTGGAGTTGAAATTCATGAGAAATGAAGGCTATAAGACCTAGGTCCAAAAAATGGACAGATATTGGGTTAAGCAAAATTTAGTGCCCATAGGCTAGATCCAGGGAAGAATATGGGGACTGAATGTAGGGGATTGATGTATAATGTAGGCACCTACATCCAATTTATGATTCAAACAAGGCAGGGGTGGAGTGTGCCCCCTTGTTCTCTCTATAAAATAGCCCATATCCTTGTGGAGACTGCACAAACCTGGGAGATGGCAAGGGTGGGGTTGAACTCTGTGACCATGTCCAAACTAGTGTGGATGTTTGGTTCCTCAGGGGACAACTATCAGTGGGACACTTTGTGCCATTGCTAGCTGTCCCTGGGGAAAGCCCATGGCACATGCCCAGCACAGCCCACAGCTGCTGTGCTGGCCCCAGCAGCCTTACCTGGGGTCCTGGAGACTGGGGAAGTTGCAGCTACATCTCTCCTGCAGTTTGGAGTCTGACCAGTAGCTGGACCAGGTTTTGGGCAGTGCCCGCTGCTTCCACATACATTGCCCTAGTTTTTTTCTTCACAGGTTTTTTTTTTTTTGAGCTCTGGAGATCCAGGAATCAAAAAACAAACCCTGCACTGCAAGGTAGCAGCATGGGAAATGCCTGAATATGTGGTGTGTGGCATCGCAGGCAGGTCTGTGGCAACACGTACTGCACAGCTACGCTCATCTGGACACAGCCTGTGGGAGCATCTCAACGAGCAAGCACATGCAGTTTGCAGTGCCTCAAAGCAGTCTGAGTCACTGCAAACTGCACACAATGCACATGCAACCATTCACTGCAGCAGGTTTTTTTGACTCCAAGAGATCCTAGTGTCAAAAAAAAAAAAAACTGAGCTGAAAAAAGTGGCATGGCACACATGGCAGCAGTATGCATCACCAAAAAGGGAGCCTGGCTGGCCAGAGTCATGCTCCAGCTGCCAGCCAGGCTCTGAGTGGCTGGTTCAGCACCAATGCTGCCTCCGGAGGCACCCAGGACTCTAGGTAAGGCTACAGGGGCCAGCACAGGTGCTGGCTCCAGCCTTTCCTACCCTACCTGGGGCCCCTTTGCTGCACACTAGAGTGCATGGGCAGAAGCATGCCCAGGGACAAATAGCAGTGGCACAAATATGTGATGATGCTATTTGTCTCATGGGAAAATAGCATGTGTGTCTCATTGGGATGCCCCTGCAAATGTGTGCTCAGTGGGATGCACCCTTTGTGGGAACAAAAGGAAATCATAGCTAGGTGTCACACATCTCCATGAATGCTGTAGGTACCAAGCTAGTCAATAAAAGGCAGATCATGAAAAAAAGAGTGGACCCTGTGCCATTTTTTGAAAGAAAAGACATGACCGTGCGTAGACAAAATGAGGGGTGTGTGCGCACAGCACTTCAAGGTGGGCAAAATGCTTTTGCACTGCTTTAATGGTGTTGGTGTTTGCATGCCTCAGTGGCATATTGGACATTAATTCCAGCTGCTGTAGGAAATTCGGCAGCGTAATGCACCTTAAATGAGTTGGGGCACAGCAAACTAAAACTCCTCCAAGTTGCTGCCCCTACAGCCGCAGAGCAAAGCCCCAGGCTCCAGGCATCTCCATGGCTCTGTAGGAAGCCCTGCAGGCAACCTGGCAGCAGCCTGGGAAAGTAGGCTCTG
Source organism: Alligator sinensis (assembly GCF_000455745.1). Classification (NCBI taxonomy): domain Eukaryota; kingdom Metazoa; phylum Chordata; order Crocodylia; family Alligatoridae; genus Alligator; species Alligator sinensis. Next base: position 217,881 of record NW_005841871.1, read on the forward strand.
CCCAACAAAAGCTGCGAGCCTGATATATTTTTTTTCCTCCTCCTAAAGCCTGCCTGCCTGAGCTGCATGGGGGCCCGGTGCTTCCCTCCGCAGCTGCGGTGCCCCCCTGGCCCCCCTGACCTGGGTGCCACAGCTCCTCTTTCCCCCCCCAGCCCAGGACTGCTCCACTCACCAGCAGCTCTCCCTCCCTGCTGGAGAGGCAGGTAAGTCAGTGGGGTGTGTGTATGACACAGTGGTTTAATTGGCCCTAATTTGAAGCGGTGTTTTTTAAAACCCACCACTTCAATTTGGGCCTCCATTTTGTCTACACACACCCAATAGGTGCCTTCTGTCAGGACAGAGTTCTGGTCTGTGAATCCCAGATAGAGGAAGGTGTCCCAGGTAGTGACTAAGCCTCCAAGAGGAGCAAGAGCTAAGACACACACCCATTCTCCACATTTTCCTGTTGGCTCATGTAGGCAGCACCCTGCTCAGTATGCTGTTTTTGTAGATCAAAGGACACCCAACACAAACTGTTACACTACGTCTGGTACATCTGCATGTTTCTATGGCCCATGCAGATTTAATAGTTAAATCATAACAGTTGCTACACACTCCTTTAAAGCAGCTAAAATGCACATTTGTCCATAATTTAACCCCATTCCCACCTGCTATAGGAATCGGGCACCTAAAACTCAGGCGTTACAGTGCTCAGTACTGCAGCACTGAAGTTCCTTTTTGGACTTGTTCCTAAGTGCCTACAGTAGGGACTCAGCATCTGGCAGGCCTGAGCTTTTATTGCAAAATGTATGCATGGCACAATATCCTCAACTGATGTGAATCAGCATAGTTTAATTAACTTGGGAAGAGGTGTACCAGTTTAACTGTGTTCTGCCTCGTCATTTTAAATGTTTGAAACACTGATTTCAGAAGTTGTTGCAATCCATTATTTTTCTCCTCTATTATTCACACTTAGAAAAGCCCATAATCACAAATACAAGTTTTATTAGTTTTCAAATTGCTTTGGAGATCACATTTTGTAAAACATTTATAATCATGAGATATGTATTTATTCAAAGGGAGCAGCATTTTCTTTAAAAACCTACATAGTTCAGCTAAACATTACAGGTATTAGTAAACTCACGTAAGTTTAGAGATAATATGGTTGTGATGAATGTCATAGCTTATCAAAACTTTTTGGCACAGAAATGACTGACTCTAAAACAAATGAACATTCACAATCCCTCCTCCAGAAGAGATGCTGAACTGTTACACTGCTAATGCAGTTACTATAAAAGATGTGAACACCAGGTTTTAGTAGGAGAGCTGTGAGGTGTGGGGGAACTTAATAGATTTCATATACAAATATTTTTTTTCTGAAAGATTGTATTTACAGAAAACTAGAGGGAGTACAAATACTTTAACAAGACAACAAACATAGTACATTCAGTTTAACAGAAGCAGAACTAGAGATGCAAAACACAGAGGCCTAATTTACTTGCATGTCAATAAAGCACTAGAAAGGCCTCAACGTTTGAAAGCAGGAGATAATATGTCATCATGTTCATTTTGCAGCATCTTTTCGTTGATTTAAATACAATGTCGGTAGGGACCTTTAACTCAGTCTAATTGTATATTATAGTTCAACCCTCCAAACGACTCAGCACTCTGAGCCTGATCTTGCAAAATACTTAAGCATACATTTAACTGCTAGCCCCATCGACTTAAGTGCATTCTTAAAATTAATTTCATGATTAAGTGTTTTGCAGTATCAGGCAAATATTTCCAGCTTTATTGCCACAGTAACTTAGAAAAGAACTCTATAATGTCATTTTATTCTTAAAAACACATTTAGAATTGCTCTCATTTTTCATTTAAATGTTTATATGATAAAACACTGCTTTATTGAGCTCCACTGCAGATTGATTCTTCATGTCTTCTATAATACATAATCAAGGGAATATTATTCAAAATCAGTTACAACATGTTTCCAAAGACTCTTTAGATTTTAAAAAATTGAAGTGAAAAACTAATAGTGAAACAGCTGCTTTTCCTCCTTGATGGGTGCATCTACACATGCATTTTACTGTGGAGTAGACTAATTAGCTTTGCAGTAAAGTGTGACAATCTACATATGTGCCGGTATTAGGGTGCAGTAAATTAATTAACTCTGCCATACGATAGTACTGTTTGGGACGGCAGAGTACATCTTATAGCTGAGTACTTAATTGCACTCAAACAGACATGTAAATGGTAACAGGGGCTGGCTGGGGCACCAGGGTGCTAAAGTGCAGGGGCTACCTGCCACCTAGCCCCATACTGTAGCATCCTTATGCCCCAGCCAGCCCCTCCACTGCCTTACACTGCCACCTGGAGCCCAGAGCTGACTCCCTCAGGCCACCTGCCAGCCTGGGGCTGCTCTGCCCTGGCTCAAAGTGCTGCAGTCTCAGGCACACATGTAGATGCTGTGCCTGGGAGCAATTGACTTGGGTGCAAACTGCACTGGAGTTTATTGCTCCGCCTTAATTGCATGTGTAGATGCATCTGATGTGTAATACATGGGGGGTTGGCAGTAGATTGGCTACAATATCCGTAGTGAATTTTGGCGAACAAACCAAGATTTCTAAGTATGTAAATCGGAAATACAATATTGTTGCAGCCCATCTAATGTAGCTGATACACAAACAATTTTTCCCTATTACGTTGCCTTTAAAAAGAATTAATATACTGAATCTTGGTTTGTAAAAACAAATAGCTATTGAGCAATATATCTCAAATGTAGTGGCATCTGTCATTTCTACAGTTTAAAGACTTGATTTTTTTCTGAGTGCAAGGTTGATTGAGTAGGACTGGCTCGATAATGTAAACTACAATATTAATTAATTCTGATTATATCACTGCAATTATTGTAACGATGTATTATCACAAAAGTGCTAAATATTAATAAATCAGATATGTGGCCTTTGGTTATGCTTGATAAAATATTGGCATATTGAATATAGATATCATTTTAAAGGCTATGTTACAATCATAATGCCTAATAATAAATAACAACAATCTCATTTGCAAAGTGCCTACCCATAATGCCCATACTGGGCACTATAACAGCAAACCATCAGTTAAGATACTCAGTTAACATATTCTAAAACTAGTACCACAGATCCAGGGCTGCAGAGGTAAATGTACAGCACAATGGATGCTCTACCTGTCTCACCAAGCTCTAAGTTCCAGTGCTCCCATTATCTCTGACTTAAGAGGATGATGCTGGATGCCCAGTAAGATATCAGGACTTTGGGACCTGGAATATTAGAGACTTTGAGAGCTAAACCATGGACCTTAGATTTACTCCACTTACCAACAAGCAATCAGTACAGTGAGCAAAGCAATGGCTAGGTAGACTCCTCTCTGCCCATCCCAGACAGCTACTGTGGTGCTGTAGTCTACACTAGCTGCAGACAATGGAAGAGCCTTTTAGGAAAGCCTGCACATTTCACTGCATTGTAGTGATGCAGCTTTCACGTCTCAAAGGTATTGTCACCATTGTCAGATCAGTGTGCAAACGATCAGGTGATAGTCCTAGAGTGGCAGAGTCCTGTCTTCACATGAAGAGTAAGGATAGCCAAGTTGTTAGTTTGTTCTGTGTAAGCAGTAATCATTTTCGGTGTCAAGAGAGCTGTTGTAGCCCGATGAAGGATATAGATCCCTTTTAAGTATCCTGTTGACTATGTTGATCAGGACTTTCTTGTACTGTTGACGTAAAAGTGAGTAAACAAATGGATCTGATGCAGCCTTACTGTAGGTGAGGCACTTGCTTATAATTCCCCAGTAGTAGTTGATGGTAACAAAGGGAAGGAGCTCTATCAATCTGTTAAAGATTAAGAAATGGAAAAGATCAATGTTACATCCACACTAGCAAAGTGTTCCACTCACATTCTGAAGAACATTAACAGAAGAAATAATGATTATATTATGCAAAACCTGAGGAGCAGATCCTGTAGTCAGAACACAGATAAAATTCCCTTTGATTTCAGATTTCACTGTGACATTCCCAATTTCCTATGTTGAATGCTGGGGAAGATGTATTATAAACTATATATTTAAACAAAGAAGGGTCAAATTCTCCTGATATCTTGCACCCCAATAGTGTAGCAATTTAAAAAAAATATTCTAGATTCTACCTGATGAAATGTCCTGGAAAATTCAAATATATTTAAGATCTTGGTGTCAAGTCTGACTTGGTATTGCTTCTACACTCTCTTGGAAAGCTATAGACAGATGTGTAAAATGTCAATAATCATAGAATAATAGAAAATTAGGGCTGGAGGGGACCTCAGGAGGTCATCTAGTCTAGTCCCCTGATCAAAGCAGGACCATCCCCAACTATATAATTCCAGCTAAGCCTTTGTCTAGGCAGGTCTTAAAAATTTCCAAGGATGGAGATTTCACAACCTCTCTAGGTAACTTGTTCAAGTGCTTTATTACCCTTTTAGTGAGAAAATTTTGCCCAATATCTAGCCGAAACTTTCCTTGCTGCAAGACCATAGTGTATAATGATAGATTTATATTTAACCACATTTGCGAAATTCTTTATATGTTAAAAGAGTGTATGATAGACTGGTGTGATATAAAACACCTTGGGCTAATATGTAGCTTGTCTCATGGATATTTATTTTCATCTTCAGTCACGCAAACCACTTTTCTTCCAATTTGCAATCTCATCATATTCGTGTGGCAACTATTGCATTTGATTTCTTAGAAACATACATTTAAGAAAGTATGTATCTATTTTTAGTTGTGTGATAATGAGATTTAGCAGATGGAAAAAGGAGGAAATATCATCATCTCTGTATGACCAACCAGCTGTCTTTGGACCACCAACATGTGCTCAGCGGATGAGCAGTCATCACTGAACCATAGTTTGAGAATCTCAGCATGCGTTTGGAACAAGTGTATTAATCATGACTGGAAAAATTGCAGCTGAATTAAGCAAGTCATCCCACGAGTGACAAAAGAAATCTAACACCACTCCAAAACGTTTTGCATCTTGCATATGGAAAAAAAACAACTTTTAACAATATGAAGAGACATTTTTCTTTAAACATTTGTACTATTTTTCATATACTTTCAGCTGCAAAGTTTTAATTACAAGGCCTTAATTAGAACTAGCCATGATTTAATTAGGGCCAACTTCACAGGGCTCAGAAGAACTCATAAATACTCCTGAAATGTCCTAAAACAGCTCTTCTATACTTAAAATGCTATGAATTCAAGGTGGATATCACAAGCATTCACCGGGCTAAAAGTGAAAATCTCATCTTAGGGAAAACCTTGGAATTTCCCTCTTCCTATAGCATAAAGTTCTGATTTTGGAAAGCTGAAAATACAGGATTATAGATGTTTGATATTCCTATGTATGAGAAAGCTGGCAGACAACCAGTACTGAATCATGAACAAAATGAGGAACAGGAATGTAAACTACTGCATGAAAATTTCATGTTTAATTTAGTGCATTCATTTCCCTGATATGTGCATTTAAAGATGTTTGAAGCTGCTCAGAGATGTGAGGGGGCTGGAGTCTCAGAACAAGTCCCAGGAATTTAGATCAAAGATAAAGGGCACTTGCACATATTCAGGGAAGCTGCTTCAACACACTGGATTTACAGTGTAAATCCAGCATGTCAGAGAAGACTCCATTAATCGCGTCTGCTAGAGAAAAGAAATTAAGGTGCTCCAGTAGCCTCATGTGTATTAGTATCTCCGTGCTGAAATATGGCAGTGGGGTGCTTTGAATTAAAGCTCATTGTACAAAATGTAGTTCAAAGCACCCCACCACCATTTGTTCAGCATGGGGACACTGATACATGTGATACTCTGGTGCTTTTAATTAGCACCTCTCACTAATTAAAGCACCCTCACCACCACCGCCACCACCACCACCACCACATTAAGTCAGATGTCAAAAGTGAATGCTGAGTTTTGCATATAGCTCTAGTGTTTATCAAATGAAACATCATTCCTCACTTTATCCCAGCATGGTTACTACCATCATGTCCTGCATTCATCATGCTGGATATGTGTAAATGAGTGAGAATTTTTATAGGACACAGTCAAAAAGGAATACTATGTTTACAGCTTTACTGTGTGTTTGCATGCTCATGTGTATTATACAGATTATGTGACTGGACTACTTACTTTAAGATCAGTAGGAAAACTCACACTCATACAACTGAGGCAATGAGATAAAATACCAAGTCTTATCTATTTGATCTTTAAAATATTCCATTAATTTGTCCCTCATACTATTCCACTGACAGTAAGGCCAGGATGATTTTTTCCCCATTTATTTTAAGCCTAGAAGACTGAATTTCTTGTTAATATCCAAAATCTCATTCACATTTGTATTATTAGGACCAAATCCTGACCTGAGTGCAACTTCAGTATGCCAGAACTGCCTTGCAAACTCCTCCAGCACAAAGGCTGAAGTGATCTCTGTGGACACCCTACACGCAATGGAAGAAATATGGGGAAATGTGCATGGTAATAGATCCCCCAGCTCCATCCTTTAGTATAGCATTACCAGCAGGTTGCCTTTGAAAGAACTCTCCCAGATACTTATACCGCCAACATCAAACCCTTCTTATCTTGTTGTCAGTGGATTTTCTTAGGCCACGGGAGCAGGGCAGTATTCACCCTTGCAGCTGTAATTTTGTGTCAGCAGAATCTGCCATACATAGTTATTTTTACACACACATGCATATGCACACGTGTACACATATGTATTTATGTTTCTGCTGACATATCTGGTGCCACTTACTGGACTTAAAAATGCATTATCTTACATTTCAAAAGCACCTTGCCCGCAAAATGGAATAGCTTTTCATTTCATTTCACTTCGTATAAATCTTTACATTTATGGGAAATAATTGTATATGAAAAAATGCTTGGAGACTGGAATTTGCTGAGCAGGATGTAGTTCAGGCTGAATAAGGGTAGTAAAATCCTTCTTTTGCTTGGTTTAGTGTTCTATACTGATGGTCACAAACAGTGAACAGAACATGACTCATAATGGGTGGAATATTAATCAATTAGCATTTTAACTTTCTGGCATCAAATTAATATTTATAACAATTCTTCCAAAAAAGAAGAACTGCAGTTGCCTAGATAATCTGGCAAGAATCTTTTTCATCTAATAAAAAATGTGCAATAATAGGAAATGCCACTTCAAAGGTTAAAATATATAAAGGCGAAGAATGCTGTGGAAAGAATAGTAATCCCAGTGTTCTGTTCTGCAAACACTTATTCCAGGTGTCCCAGTAAAGCCAATGTACCCAAACCAATGGGCTTGTAATTTTGGTGCCTGTGTATTCTAATTTGAGGTATCTTTAAGGGGGCTGATTTGAAGAGGGCAGTGCTCCACACTTTTTGCAAATCATCCCCTTTTGCCCACCTAAATCTGAAGCACCTCAGATCACCAGCTACTTTTGAGAAGCCTGACTTAATTCTACCCGATATAAAAATAATGAGCTGGATGTAAATCACTGCTCCTCCGTCGTGTTCTCCCATGCCAAATGACACCAGCTTCTTCAATAACCTCCTTTATTAAATCGTAGCATTTAGAGATGGAGCGTTCCCACTTTCCATGTTCAGAGTAACTATTAAAATAACTAAATAACTATCCCATCTGACTGTGGACTCGGTCCTGCACTACTGAAACCAGGGGAAACTTTCCTCTTGATTTCAGTGCGTGAGAGATCAGGCCAGCGCTCATTGCACCAGTGATGACAACCCTCCTGGACGCTGTGTCGGCAGCATCTGGCTTCTCTGCCTCTCGAAGGCGAAATCAGGAGACTTCGGAAAAGCTGCCCCCGCTTCACTCTGCCTTTGATGCTCCATCGCCTCCATGTTTGCATCGCAATCAGGGAGGAGCGGGGGCGGAGGTGAACGGCTCCCATCTCCCGGTGGGATGTGATGAACTCCCAGAGCCCAGTCCCACAGCCTCTTCTTTGGGGTGGGGGAATCTCTGCCCGGCGGCCATAAGGTCCCATCGATCCACTTTGCCAGGACGATTTGGCTTCCCATGTTTGTATGCACATCCCCCCCCCCCCCCCCCCAC
>NW_005841871.1:225982-227761 GCF_000455745.1 Alligator sinensis
TGTTAATCAAGCCAGGGTTCCCAGACCCCTGCAAGGGAGGATGGGAGCCATCTCAGTGCAGGGCTGGTGAGGCTGAGGGTCAGCGCGCCCTTGGCCCCAGGAAGCTCCCAGCACAGGAGCCTGGCAGAACTCACCTGGTGATAATGTAGGGGCCAAAACAGATCAGGAAGGAGCCTATAAAAATACTGATTTTCTTAGTAGCTCGCTGCCGTCTCCTTTTCTGCTCGTTCAGACACCGCTGCTTCACACTGAAAAGGGACAACCACAATCCCGGGGTTAGACAAGAAGCGAGGGACAAGAAGCGGGGCCCTGCCCCGCGGAAAGGTCCGCTCGCTGGAGCCGCCCCCCGGGCCCGGCGCGGTCGAGGGCCGGCTGCGACCGGGGAGCGCCCGGAGCTCCCTCCCCGACGGCGGTCTGAGAGCCCCCAGGGGCCAGCCCGCTCACTCCGGGGCCTCGGGCTCCTGGGAACTGCATTTCCCAATGAAACACAAGGGGCTGTAAATACAGACGGGAGCCTTTGAAGTTGGAGGGGGAAGGTGGGAGCAAGTTTCCGCACCTGGCCCCTTCCCGGCGCCTATGAGACAAGGCAACTGAACGCATTGGATACGGGCTTCGGCAGGTTGAGAACCACACACACACACACACACACACACACACAGTGTGATATGGGCACGGTCATATTAAGCCTGTGTGTGTGCACACACCACCACACCCAGTGTATTACCTAGGATAATATCTACCAGCATATACCCCAGTACATTACCAGCATGCTCAGTGTATACCCCAGTATATAACCTACAATGGATACCTACCGAGTGAACACACTGTGCCACATACATACTAAGCGTGTGCGTGTGCACACACACACACACACACACACACACACACACACCCCCGGGAGATTACCTGGGATGGATATCGACCAGCAACACCAGCGTCTGCATTGTAATAATGTCTATCCTTTTGCAGTGGAATCGGGCTACTTTCAACACCTTCAGGTAGGTGAAGCACAGTATCACCAGCGACAGCATGAAACTGGTGGCGTGAAAGACGATGGTGAAGACGGTGAACCTCCTCCTCTCCGTCTCCTCTCTCAGGTGCAAGGTGCAGGAGGCGTAGACGCTGCTGTAGTCTACCCACGAGTAACACAAGGAGACCAAGGGGAAGGTGAGGGAGTGGAGCCAGGAGTAGCCCACCAGGAGCACGGCATCCTTGTAGCGCATCTTGCTGGTGTAACTCAAGGGGAACACCACGGCAATCCACTTGTCTATGCTGAGCGCAGCCATGCTCAGCATGGTGTTGGAGGTGAGGAAAGTTTCCAGGAAGCCCACCGCCCTGCAGATGCAGTCACCGAGGGGTTGCTGGTGCCTCAGGATCCCCAGCAAAGTGACGGGCATGTTGAGCACGGTCAGGAGCAGGTTACAGAAGGACAGGTTCACCAGGAAGATCCCGGGCACTTGCTTGCGGATCTCGGAGCTGTAGAGGAAACATAGCAGCACCAGGAGGTTGGACAGCAGAGACACCACGAGCACCAGCACGAGGAAAAACGCCAGGAGAACTCCGGCCAAGTCCATGTCTTAACACGTAGCCCCGAGCCCCTGGACCAGGAGACGGCGTGCTTCAGGGCGGCAGCAGCGGCGAGACATGGCAGCTGGCACAGGTGCCTCTTGGGAGCGCCTCCAGGGGTGCCCGGGCATCTTGGGGGAGACTCCGGGCAGAGCCGCGCTCCGGGCTGCGGGGCTGGTTGCCGCCCGGCGCTGTCCAGGGTGCTGAAGGCTC
>NW_005841871.1:227900-243838 GCF_000455745.1 Alligator sinensis
GCGAGGCGCAGAGAACCCCGGGGCTTTCGGAGCCCTTGAACTCGGCACCGGTCCACGCCAAGCGCCTGGGCTCCCAGCCTCCAGCGGAAGGGCGTTTGCAGCCCACGTGCAAAAAGAGCCCATGTGCGATGCAGCCCACCAAGGATTAGTTCACCCGCGAGTGGTCCACCAAAAAAAAACCCACCAAAAAACAAAAAAGACCCCCCCCCAACTTTTCCATCCATTCTTCTGTCAGGCCATTCTCTCTTCCCTTCCCCCTACTCGCTAAACAGCCTGCAAGTACCACAGTCACTCTTCGGTTTAGACCAAAAGACCATCCCCCCTTGGCCGCCAACAGAATGAAGAAATCCAGTATTGGGGACTGTTAAACTGTCTGAAAAACCGTGAGCCTGTTTGCTCTTAGAAGCTAAAGCTACTGCTTCTAATAAAGCTGTAGCCCCAGCTGGCTAAGCAAGTGACAGGACTAAGGTGGTGCGAGCACTTTCAGTGGAAACATCGGGTTTGTGATCACTGCAAAATAGAGTAGCCATGATGAAACAAATTAGTCTTGAAAGTTAAGCAACCCTGGGGACTGACTAGTTGTTGGATGGGAGGTCACCCCAGGTGATGTAGATCCAAACCAAGGTGTTGTGACTACTATACCATAGAAACCAGAGGGAAAACTTCACTCTGTTCCATTATCCCTGCTGAGCTGACTGAATAAAAGGCAGGATGACATGAAGACAGTTCTATAGCTAGAAAGAATCGTTCATCTAACAGTCACAAGGGAGAATCTATCAAGATTTTAAAAGGTATGCTCAGGAGAATTCATAACACTTTAGGGGACATTTCAATTTGCTGGCAGACATGACAGGTGGATACAGTTTATTCTTATATGCCTCACAGAAGGATGATCACAATAAGTGCCTAGAGACTCCATAAACCTTTGCTTTAGATAAGAGGGAAAGGAATTTATTTTCCTGCATCAAAACAGTGGCACAAAAATAACCTGTCAGGTTTAATCAGTGTCACATGTTTTAGTTGCTCTCCAGTAGTGAAAGGATGAAAAAGGTATCTTGTCTGCCACCAAAATGGAGTACTATTATCATAAGAGAAAAATGTACAATATATTTCTTGTCCTTACAATGCAGCCTTGCAGAATAAACAAACATTCCCACAGTCTGAATAATTTTGTTTTACAGGATTGCTCTTTAAGACTTAGTCTAAATCCCACTGATAAAAATGGGATTTTTTGCCATTGGCTTCTATGGGTTTTGGATCAGGCCCTTAATTGTAAAGGTTGCCATGGTAAGTTTTTATCTTTTAATAAAGGAGCCAAGCAACAAGGCATGAGGTGTGTTATTAAGGGAAGGAATGTGTGCTCTGTTATTCTTGAGGACAACCCTGAAACAGGATTAATGTTTTCATTTATTAGGAAGGTGTCATTTCCAAAGTTACAAAGTGATGAATAAATGTGCTTGTTCTTGGGCCAGAAAAAAACAAAACAAAACTAGACATAAATTAAGTGTTTAGGAGTACACAAGATAGCTAAGTGCGTACAGGACTAAAGGTCCTCCCAAAATTTTTCTCTATCATTTTTTTTTTTCAAATGAGGAATGGAATGATTAATTGTTTCCAAATACCAGTGATGAGTTAAGTAGATTGAAAAAAAAGGTCAAAAAGCAAATAGTACCAGAAAGTAAAAACAAAAGAAATTGGAATTAGTATTAGACACCATACCTGGTGAGTACTCCCTTTGGATGAAATCTTGCTGTTATGGATGTCAAAAGGAGCTTTACCAATGAGGGTATGATTTCCTTCTCTGACTTAATGAGACAGATTTCAGTAAGTATGTTAAGTAAGTGCATACCTTCCTATAGGTTCAAGGTAATCTTCAGGGTAATATTGAGAAATCTGTATTAATTTTTGCACATTAGCAAGTACAATGCTCATTCTACCTTACTTCTAATTAATGCACATCTAGCATAAGACAAAGTTCAGACAAAACCCACATGCTGCTAAGATTGCCCTTTTTATGCTCAAACCTTTAATTGTTTTAGAGCTGTGGTGAACAAGATATGGACCACAGGCTGGATATGGCTCCCCATGGGTCTGGAAACTTAGCATTAACAACATCAAATTTCCAGATCTGTCAAATTTCTGGACCTCATGGGAGCCTTACAGACCAAATAATGCAACTCCACATGCTGGAGGTGGCCCACAGACCAGCCCACACATCAGATCCAGGCTGTAGACCAACCCTGAATACTAGACCCGGCTTGTAGACCATCCCTACACCATCCCTACACCACTTACATGTATTTAATTCAGCTTTGTTCTGGGATTTCTGGTTTTGAGCAATTTCTTCACTCCAAAACCCACATGACTAAAACTAAAACAGAAAATGATATATTAAATACATTTAAATGGTTTTTACCAATCCATATTTTTAACTGTGCTGGGCACAATGAGAAGGAGACCATAAGCACTTCGGGATTGGGTCTGTCAGTTAGGACCCAAAAACACATGTACTCATGCTGAGCTTTATCTAAGTGAGCAGCCATATTTAAAACAATGGGGTTACTCCCGTGCGTTAAACTAAAAACACACATACATGTTGTTTCAGGCCTCACTATACATTTGTTTAAAATCCAGTTCTGTGCCCCCTTATACTAATTGGAACTTCTAGGAAATACTACAATACAACAAATAAATATAAGTAACACAGTGCTTACACTTAATTATTCTGTAATGAGTATATACCAATCGGTAGACACAGATTAGATAACTATTTTGCTCTTTTTAATTTAAGCAATGTATAATTTATTAAATATGCACATTACTTCATTCTAAATATTGACTGCATTTTATTGGTTTTAGTGTTTAATGGAGTATAGTCATTGGAAAGGAATAAGGGATGATTCAAATTCCCTTTTAGCTTCACACCAGGAGAGATGTGTCATGTGAAATTCCAATATCGATCACAACTGAATATAATTCATCTGCAATCAATGTATTTTACAATTGTTAGGGAACACACTTAATTAGATTCTATTTTAAAAAACAAACAAACCATGAAACAGGAAAAAGACCCCAAATAGGTTATGTCTAATAATTTGCAAATTTAGAAAAGAACAAGAAAAAAACTGTCCAATTTCTTAGTCATTAATTTTTTTTTGGCAGGATTAAATTAAATCAACTGTATTGTGTGAAATGGGATGAATCAGGGGACCAATGGCGGATAAAGCCTAGAGGACACTGATTTAAGTGCAGCCAGACCAGTAGTGAATAAAAGTGGCAAGCATCCCATGGTTTTGAGTGGACTATGCAAACCTATTTGGAGGTTTCAATATAGTTCCCAAAGGACAGATGTGCATATCATATAATTTTTATCACCACCAATATAACAGGCAGGTTGGCATCATAACTCTAGCTTTAATTAGTACTGATTTAGTAGTACTGCTTTCTCAGTGTTAGCATAGATTGAAATGCGTTACTGAAGCAGCAGCATAGCCTTGTTGTGTATTCCTTCCTCTCTTCCAGTGTCTTGTTTCATTATGCTGTACACTGTACAGTCTTTCAGACAAGAAGTCTCTCTTTATCTGCTAGGTTGAACATGTATCATGCTATATAGAAATATGATTATATTTATAGGATTATAAATAATAATAGTGTAATAATTGACATGTCAATAGTCTCACTAGAAAAGACATAATGCCTGATTCATCAGTCTAATACAAAACTATTACACTTCTACAGCAGCATAAAGGGGTCATAAATTGGGCAGATTTGCTACCTGGGTAATATTCTCAGCATAAAGATGTTCCTGACATGGAAGACAGCCAACATTATAGTTCCACATTGCTCCTCCTTATAGATTCAAGAACTAGATAGGAAGAAGGGTGACATTAAAACAAAAGAGCAAAAAGACATAGCTAGATATTGACTATCTACACAAGATGCTGACTGCGCAGTTGCTATTGTGCAGTCATTTAGTACTTGAATATACAAGTATTAAATGACTGCACTGTAAATAGAGTTACTGTGCAGTAACATCCCTGAATGGCTTTTTGGTGATGCTGACTGTGCAGTAGCTCATTACTACTGCTCAACAGTGTTGCATCATGCTTCATGCCATGCCATGCTACTGCGCAGTAGTAACAAGATAGTGTGCAGCAGTAACGAGCTACTGTGCAGTCAGTGTCTTGTGTAGATGCAGCCAGTCAGACGGGGTTGGAACTGGTAGTACAAAATCACTGCAAAATGAAAATAAAGTCTACTCTGAGATCTCAGAAAAATTAATCCAGTCTGATAAACTTATTAAAAAAATAGACACCAACCGTTGCATGCATGGGTATTTAAAAGCCACGGCTTGACATAGCTCCCGTCACTCAGGGCCAGGAGCTGAGCAGGGAGCCGGGCACACCTGGGTGTCCGCGCACATGTGAGCCTCCTTACTGGCTTGGAGGCAGTAGCAGCAGCAGCAGCAGCAGCAGCAGCAGCAGCAGCATGGAGAAACAGCAGGGGCAGCAACAGCTGATCCCCCTAAGGTAAGCTGGGGCGGAGGGAACCAGAGTAGCGGAGCCAGATCCAGAGGGGAAGCCCCCCGGGTCCCTTTTTTGCTGAGCCGGGCCGGGAGCCGCACTTCTGAGCCGCACACACGAACAGAGCGTGCAAACAGGCATGCTCTGTAAGAGTGCGCTGGCATTTGTGCTGGCGTTCGTGCAGGCGGGTGAGCAGGGAGGGCCAGGTGGGAGACTCCATTCAGAGTACGGCAAGGGTAAGGGTAGGGGCTCCACAGGAACTTAAATAAACAGCACTCGATATGACAGTGTCAACCCAGAGTGCTGCTAGGGCCCGGGGGGTGCTGCCTACCTGGGGCTTGTCTGAGGCCTCCACCCAGACAGAGCCCTTGGGGGGCTAGCATCCCCCTCCCCCCCGCGCCGCCAGGACCGGGGGGTGCAGAGAGCAGGGGCCCCCACACCTGTCCTGCATGTGCCCATCTTAGGGCCCTGGAGGTGCAGGTGAGGGAGCTCCAGGAGGAGGTTAGCAGGCTGAGGGGCATCAGAGAGGCAGAGGATGAGACTGACGGGTACTTTCTCTCCCTGCAGGGCCAAGCACCTAAGGGAGATGCGCCAAAGGGAGTAGCACCCCGGGAGGCACCATCCCTGATGGAGTGGCGCATGGTTCCCCCCAGGACAAGGGCTGCTCACAGCAGTCCGGTACCAGTCTCCCCAGTTCGGCTGCAGAACAGGTACGAGGCCCTGGCGACACTACAGGAGGAGAGAGGGGAAGAAACCATTGGAGAGGAGGACACTTCACATTCCTTGTGCCCCAACCAGACTAAAAGTGCTAAGCTGAACCAGAGGAAGAACCATCAGGTGATTGTCATAGGGGACTCAATCCTGAGAGGTACAGAGGGTTCCATCTGTCACCAGGACCCCTCGCGTGAGGTCTACTGTCTTCCCAGTGCCAAGATTGAGAACGTGATGGGGATGATCCCAGCCATTATCCACCCCAGAGACTACTACGCCATGGTCCTTATCCATGTGGGTACAAATGATGCGGCCAGGAGAAGCCCCAATAATCTGATGGCAGACTACCAGGCACTGTGGGGCCTGCTGAAGGAGATAGGGGCGCAGGTGGTGTTCTCCTCCATCCTACCAGTGAGCGGACATGGAAGGAGTCAAGAGACCTGCATTGGCGAGGTCAACTTCAGACTTCAGAATTGGTGTCTCAAGATAGGCTTTGGCTTCCTGGGTAACAATCCGCACATCACGATGAGCAACATGCTTGCATGGGATGGGCTGCACCTTTCCCCCAAAGGTAAGTGTGTTTTCTCTTCTAGGTTGGCGGATCTCCTCTGGCAGGCTTTAAACTAGGCTCATTGGGAGAAGGGGAAGACGTGGGCAGAGGAAGCCTCAGACAAGCAAGCCAAGCATTGCCTGCAGAAACAGCCCAGCCTAAACCAATGACAAGAGAAACAGGTAATCAGGTAAGTGATATGGGCCTGGGTACCACTGAGATTAGGGGGGTGGTTCTCAGGAGGCCTCAAATGCCTCTATACTAATGCCTGCAGCATGGGGAACAAGCAGGAGGAACTAGTCCTCCTGCTAGCCAGCACCAACCCAGACATAATGGGGCCTGCGAAATGTGGTGGGACCCAACACATGACTGGGCAGTGAATATCTAGGGCTACAGGATCTACAGGAAAGATAGGACAGGTAGGAAGGGTGGGGGTGTGGTGCTCTATGTCAAGGAGCAACACATATCCACAATGTGTATCACTGGGTCAGAGGAGGAGCAAACGGAAGTGCTCTGGGTTAGAGTACAAGGGGGTCAGGGAGAAAGGGACTTAACAGTGGGCTACAGACCACCCAACCAAGGAGAAGATCGAGACCAGGAATTCTTAAGTCCGCTCACGGAGATAGTTAGGTCCAAGGATGTGGTCATCATGGGTGACCTAAACTTGCCAGACAGCCAGGTCTGACAGCTCATGCAGGTTTTTAACTGACATACAGGACCTCCATCTAACCCAGGAGGTACACAGCCCCACCAGGGGAGATGCCTTGTTGGATTTGGTCCTGGCCACGGGCGACAACCTGGTACAGGGTCTGCGGGTGCTCGACCACCTAGGTGATAGCGATCATCGTCTGCTGGAATTCACCATCCAGCGCAAGGTGGCAAAAGCCTCCAGCAAGGCAGCAGCCCTTGACTTCAGGAGGGTGGACTTTAATGAGGAAAGAAGACTAGTGGGGGAAGCACTGAGGTCCCAGAGCTGGAGGGAGTTGAGTGTTCAGGAGGAGTGGTCGCTCCTTAAGGAGACGATCCTCTAAGCTCAAAGGGAAGTAATCCCTACATGAATCAAAGGGGGCAAGAGGGTGCAAAGGCCCCCATGGCTCACCAAAAGCATCCAGGAATGTCTCCAAACAAAAAAGGAGGCGTACACCCGTTGAAAGGGAGGGGCCATCACAAGAGAGGACTAGATCATGGTAGCTCGGGAATGTAGGGGAACGGTCAGGAAGGCCGAGGTGGAAATGGAGCTGGGACAACAAGAAGTCCTTTTTCAAATACATAGGGGGGCAAAAGAAGGTGCCAAGTTACATGGGGCCTCTGCAGGACACGCTAGGAAATCAGGTCATCTCACCTGACAGTGAAGCTGACATATTCAACTATTTCTTTGACTCTGTATTTCTGAGGAGGGACCCGGATATCTCCCCCACTGCCCCCCCCCCACCCCCTGAGGGCCCAGTGGGGGGCCCACCCAGGCCTAGGGACAACCAGCATGGGTTCATTAGGGGCAGGTCTTGTCAAACCACCCTGGTGGCCTTCTATGACCAGGTCACCAAGTCCTTGGATGCAGGTGTTGCAGTGGATATAGTCTTTCTGGACTTCAGGAAGGCCTTCGACAAGGTCTCTCACCCCATTCTCAGTAAGAAACTAGGAGGCAGTGGTGTTGATGCCTACACGGTCAGATGGGTCAATAACTGGCTGGAGGGCCACACCCAGAGGGTGGTGCTGGATGGGTCTTATTCAACCTGGAGAGATGTGGGCAGTGGGGTTCCCCAGGGCTTGGTCCTCGGGCCCGCACTATTCAACATCTTCATCAGTGACTTGGGTGAGGGGGTAGAAAGCACCCTGTTCAAGTTCGCGGATGACCCTAAGATGTGGGGTGAAGTGGGTACGCTAGTAGGAAGGAACAGGCTGCAAGTGGATCTAGACAGGTTACAGGGGTGGGCTGAAGAGAACAGGATGGGGTTCAACACTGACAAGTGCAGGGTAATGCACCTGGGGAGGAAGAACCAGAGGCACACCTACAGGCTGGGGAACTCCCTTCTAGCCAGTGTTGAGACAGAAAAGGATCTTGGAGTCATCACTGATGCCACAATGAACATGGGCCGACAGTGTGGGGACGCGGTCAGGAAGGCCAACCACACCTTGTCATGCATCCACAGATGCATCTCAAGCAGGTCCAAGGAGGTGATCCTCCCCCTCTATGCGACACTGGTCAGGCTGCAGCTAGAGTACTGTGTCCAGTTCTGGGCGCTGCACTTCAAGAGGGATGTGGCCAATATGGAGAGGGTCCAAAGGAGGGTCACCTGCATGATCAGGGGTCAGCAGGGCAGGCCCTACGAGGAGAGGCTGAGGGACCTGAACCTGTTCAGCCTCCAAAAGAGAAGGCTGAGAGGGGATCTAGTGGCAGTCTACAAATGAGTCAAGGGGCACCAGCAGGCATTGGGAGAGTCCCTGTTCCCCCGAGCACTCCCGGGAGTTAGAAGAAACAACGAACACAAGCTAGCGGAGGGTAGCTTCAAGCTAGATATTAGGAAGTGCTATTTCACTGTCAGGGAGGCTAGGACCTGGAACCAACTTCCAAAAGAAATGGTGCTGGCTCCTACCCTGGGGGCTTTTAAAAGGAGGCTGGACGAACATCTGGCCAGGGTCGGTTGACCCCAGTACTGTTTCCTGCCATGGCAGGGAGTCGGACTAGATGATCTCCTCAGGTCCCTTCCGACCCTACCAACTATGAAACTATGTCAGGATTTGTGTTTCTGTTTCCCTGGAAATCTGCTGATCTAATCTTCTTTTCCAGTACTGCAAAGGAACAGATTGAACCAGGATCATGGGTCTGAAGACTCAAGACTAAACCCTATTTCACTATATGTACCTAAATGCAGTATGCAACTGTGTAACTGCAGTTTTTGACACTTAGAATTCCAAAGTAAGTGTATTTCAATGCAAGATCGAATAGAATTACACTGTTGGTGAGAGGAGGAGTGTACTCCTGTGATTTTGCGTGGTACTTTAGTAGTTAGAACACTTGCTGGGAGATCAAGAGACCTAGGATTTACACTCCAATGCTCCCAAAATCTGAGTGGGCTTAAATTTAGTGATATAACAACCAGGTGACAGGTTAGGCATTCCCGGAAATCTCTTTATCCTGCTTGAAGTGAAATCACTGCACCTTGCACTTACTATTCACTGGATAAAGTGGATAAAGATCACTGGGCATGTTTCTGCTCTATTAGAAACAGGGGCTAGAGCCCAGAAGCGCCTTCTATCAATCTCACTGGACACATCTACACCTGCATTTCCTGCAGCACCAGGTTATTCGCAAGTAAATTACTCATGAGTAAAAGGTGCTGAGCAGGTGTCTACATGTGCAGGGAAGTGGGAGCAGATTTCCTACCAATCTGCTCCTGCTTCCCAGGGCCCTGCAAAGGGCCTCTGCTGCCACTGGGAGGAGCTCCAGGCTCTGGCTGCAGCTGCCAGCTGTTGGCAGCCATCTTCAAAAGCCAGCCCCGCTTGCTGCTTTGTGGTCAGCCGCTTCCCTGGCCAGGAGCAGTGGGTGCAACACAGGGACAGCATGCAACAGCCCCTTCCTCATAGTCTCTGCCTCTCTATGCTATGGCTACTTTGCCCCCAGTGGTGACAACCAGTGCCCCAGGCTCCTGCTGGTCACTGTGCTGGCCCTGCCTGGTTAACGGCCATCTGCTTCCCACCCCCAGCTCCCCAACATGAAGCAACCTCCTGCCCACCCACCATGCACCATTCCAGGGCTTGCACCACACATCTGACACCTTGACCCCATCTGCCTGGTTGGATCCCAGTAGGGACAACAACATTGAGCTCTAGGATGCCACCACCAAAGTCATCATCACAATTCCTGGGCCATCAGCCCCACAGCCTCTGGGCCCTTCAGGCCAGTCAGGACTGGTGGCAGCACATTGTCCAGCATACCTGGGATGATGAGCAATGGCTGGAGGCCTTCAGAATGGCCCAGGCCACGTTTCAGGATCTCCTGGAGCAGCTCTGGCTATACCTGGAATAGCAGGACACTGGCATGGACACCCAGCTGGCCCTTGCCCTGCTAAAGCTGGTCATGCCCACCAGCCTGTGGTATGTTGGCCAGCAGTTTGGTGGGGGCAAGGCCACTGCCAGGGAGGCCATCCTGGAGGTGTGCAGCATGCTTCAGGACTTGCTGGGGGACACCGTGCTCCACGTTCATGACTCGACTCCTTGATGGTGGTGGTGGGGTTCCATGACCTGGGATTCCCCTAGTGCATCAGGGCCCTAGACAGGACTCACATACCCATCACCTGCCTGTCCCATGGCAACTGGCTTTACTACAGACAGAAAGGCTTTCCCTCTGTGGTGCTCCAGGCCATCGTGGACTACTGTGGAGCCATCAGGCACATGAGCACTGCCTGGACAGGCAGTGCCTACAATGCCCATGTCTTCAGAAACTCTACCCTGACAGCCCTGGTGCAGAGCAGCCACTTCATGCCCGGGGTGCTGGACCTCCAACTGGGAGACATGGTGGTGGTCCCACCCCTCCACATCAAGGACCCTGCCTACCTACTCTTGCCCTGGATCATGCAGCCCTACACCAGCCACCTGGACTCCTGCTAGGCCCACTTTAATTGCTTCCTGAGCCAGACCTGCACCCTGGTGGACTGTGCCATCAGCCGCCTCAAGGGACACTGGTACACCCTCATTGCACACATCAAGTTCACTGAAAACAACCTCCCCAGGTCATCGTTGCAGGCTGCATGATACATAACAACTATGAGGCTAGGGGGAGCTCTTCCATGAGGCCTGGGCAGCAGAGGTATGGAGCACCACCTGCAGCAGCAATGACAGCAACCTCCCCCGCCCCCACAAGGCCCTGGGCAAGCTGCACACCCACCTGTGGGGGCCAAGGAATTAGGTGCAAGATCCCTTGGCTCACCATCTCCTCCAGCACTCCCTGCTCTAGCCCACCTGTAGCATCACCCATGGACCACTCATTCCTCCATGCCCACCCTCAGCACCATGCTCACTGCAGACACATCTCAGAAAAACAATTTTTTATTCTCCTCACATCAACTAGACCCCCCCCGCCACTCCTTCCCTAACAATCAGAGCCCTTTCTCCTTCAACAAAGCCCATCCACCACCCACCCCACCCACCAACAATAAAAAACCTTTTTCGCTGTGAAAACTATGTACAATGTCCTTTATGTGCCATCTTAGGGTGGGAAGCGGTGGGGTGGGGGCACCTAGGGGGAAGAGCCCAGGGACAGATGGCCAGCACTCTGGCTTCTTGTTGTTTCCCTGTCAGTGCGCATGCCACGGTGTGTGCAGCCAGTGTGGGGCTCACCCAGGGTGACGACCACTGGTGCTCCCCCAGCGCAGGTGCCTCCTCATCTGGCATCCAGTACCCAGGGCCAGCAGAGCCAACATGTGGTCCTGGCCCCACTGCAGGCAGCTCCAGCTCTGTGTGCACATGGAGCTGGGGTAAGCAGTGGGGCTGGGCCCAGGCAGGGTCCTGGGTGGTGTTGGACCCAGGGCAGGGTCCAGGCCAGAGGCTCCTGGCTGCTGAAGGTGGTGCATAACCTCCTCCCAGGTCCACATAGAGGCCTGCTGCTGGGTGGCAAGGGGTTGCCAGGGGGTAGGTGGGGCTAGGGTTGGACGATTGGCAGCAGGCAGCATGCAGGTGACTGCCAGGGACAGAACAGCATCCAGAACTTTGCAGTCATCATCTCTGGCCTGTATTGCCAGGGTCAGGATGGCATTCTGCTCCTGCAATGCCTCCACCTGATCATGCTCCAGGGCCAGGAGCTGTGCCTGAAACTCCCAGTCTGCCCACTGCCATGCATCCTTTTTGGCCATGTCCTCTGCTTGCCACCTGTTCTAGCAGGGCACATCCTTCACCCGCCACCTCTCCTGGCAGGTCATGTCCTCCATCTCCTAAACCCAAGTGTTTGCTGCTGGTCCTCTGACGCTGTAACCAGGTGGTCCAGCAGGAGGGTCCTGTCCAGGGTCCTCCTCTGGTGGAGCTGGAGCAACTACAGGGCACTGGCTATGGGCAACAGCAACCCTCAGGCCATATCCCAGATCCCAAGAGCGACCTCTCTCCTACGTGCAACTGCAGGCCCTATAGAGCCATGAGAAAGTTGTTTGTGTGAGTTTGCATGTTGGAGGGGATGTCCTCCTCAGCTGCAGGGGGAAAGGATATGTAACACAGCCAGAGATAGCCCTCCAGGCAGTGGCAGACATTGTGGGGCAGCTTGCCTGCTGCACTGTTTAAGTTTAGGGTCCCATGCCAGGTACGCAGGCACACCCAGAGCTCCATGGCCATTATCAGCAGCAGGACATAGTGAGTTGGGCACCCCGTGGTCCATGCAAACAGCCCCCCATGCTACAGCTGGGATACTCACAGGAGGGGCATGCTCAGGTGGAGTGCTGCCACAGGGGGGTCTGGCCTGGGGGCACCTCCCCAGAGTGCCCCCCTGAGGGAAGGGTGGGGGTCCCATTCCCCCCAAGCGTAGGTGATGTGGACTTGGCATCAGCAGAGGAGACAGGATGGCCTGCAGGAAGAGAATGGGGGGACTGGCTCTGGGGCCATGGCAGCAGGTGCTGCCAGGAGCCAGGTCTGGCCCAACCTGGGAATGGGGTGGAGGAGGCAGACTGCCTGCAGCCAGCACCCAGTGGTGCACTGGCTTCAAGGGAGTGAGCAAGAATGTGGGAGTCAGCTGGAAGCAGCCTAGGCCCTGGGTTGCCCAGGTGACTTACCATGGTCCATGGGCAACCGTGCATGCATGACCTGCAATCTGAGACCACACAGTGCATGACCCCCTGGTACAGAACATCTTATCTCAGAAATGTTGCAGCTCTCACAAACTAGCTGGCAGGTGCAATGGCAGCTCAAGGTCACCACCAGCCTCAGCTGGGGCCCTGCAGATGTGCTAACTCAGGCAGAGGAGGACCCAGGACTGGACCCTTCTTCTGGACTGCATGGTCACACCATCCAAGGAGCAGCTGGTGGACTCCCAGGCTTGGTGGATGGAGGATGTCTAGCCCAACAGGACACTTGGTGAGCAGAAGACATGACCCATGAGGATGTGTGGGACTGGTACAAGAAAGCCAAGCACTGGCACAAAGAGGCCAGGGACCAGGCAGACTGGGAAGATTGTGAGAGGTCCCTGGCCCTGGAGGAGCACCACATCAAGGCCCTGGAGTGGTAGGTTACCTGAGTGGCCAGGGAAGTGGAGGCCACAGAGGACATCTGGCTGCTTAATGCCATTGTGGTTTTAGCAGTCACCTTCCTGCTGGCCACTGCCCTCTGGAAGCTGTCCAGCACCCAGCATCAGGCCCCACCATGAGCCAGGGTGGAGGTGCAGTACCACCTCCACCAGCCAGGAGGCCTTGCCCTGGCCCCTCCACCTGGGCCCGGCCTTGATGCTCACCCGGGCTCCACGTGGTCATAGAGCAGGGGTTTCCTGCAGTGGGGCCACCACCACATATGGGCCTTGCTGGCCATGGCCACAGGCTGTAGAAGGGGGAGCTACCCATGCCAGGAAAGCAGCAGTGTCCACATCCATGGGAGAAAAGCCAGAGGCTGGGGTACTGGTTACCTGTCCCTGGACCCCACCCCACAGCCCCCACCTTGGAAAGAAATACATTAACAACTTTGTAAATAGTAGGGCTGTGCAAGTCTTTGAATCCCACTTCGGATCCAGATCCACTTCGGATGCTTCCACATCTGAAGCGGCACTTTCGGGTCAAAGTGGGATACCAGTAATGGTGTCCGGAGTGGGTTGGGGGCATCTGAAATGCTTTGGACCCGCTTCGGATGATTCAGAGCTGCTTCGGCCATTTTGAGGGAATTAGAAGAGGGAGGGGGAGCAGGGGAGGGATGGAGAGTGGGAACGGGGGAGGGAGGAGGGTTACCCTTTAGGTAGCCAGTGAGAAGGATTTCTCCCTGGCTGCCTTTCCAATGGCAGCGTCTGTGAGGTGGGACTAAAAAAAGTATAAAAGCCCCTGTTTCCAGCCCTTTTGTGCCTTTTACAGCTCATTCCCTGTCAGCAGCTGTGTAAGAGAGGAATGCTGTGACTGGACCTGCCTGCTGCTTTTTTCTGTTATAAAGGAGTGGTTAGGATTTATCTTAGCTTAGTTTAGCTTAGCTTAGCTATTCAATTCAATTATTAGTAGTATTACAATTCAACTTATTTCTTTGAATTGTTTTTTTGGGAACTTGTTTTGGAAAATTTGCAAAATGACAGTTGTGTTTTCCCAGCCAGTGTTATCTATCACTGTGCAGGGAGGCACAGATTGCTTGCTTGCACACAAGCACACACACGCGCACATGCACAGAGACCCAGAATATAGAGGGAAAAAAAATCACAGCGGAAGACAGACAGATATTTACAGAAGAGCAAGATACAGATAATATATTGAGACACAGGAACACAGCAAATAATTTCATTCACAGCACAAGATAGGCAATATCGTGAGAGCCAGAAAGAAGACACACAATTTAATTCAGAACAGAAGAGACAATATAGTGAGAGCCAGAAAGAAGACACAAATAATTTAATTCACAGCACAAGATAGACACAGATATTCACAGGAGAACAAGACAGACAGATATACAAAAGGATTCACACACACACACACACACACACACACACACACACACACAGACCTTTTTGCAGCACAGGAAAGATCAATATGAAGCATGCTGGAAAGGCAGGTGCCAGGTCTTCTGGCAGGGGAGAGAGGGGGTAAGGAGAGAGGTAGAGCTGCAAGCTCCCCCCGTCCCAAACACAGACGCATTCTATTCCCGAGCAGCCATGACATCAGTGCTGCCAGTGGAAGTCAGGCGGTGGGAGCAGTGTCTGCAACTAATGTCCCTGCACCTGCACCACCTCCGCTCAGTCTAGAAGTGGGCACCAACAGTGGAATCACTGCCTCTTCCACCCCAATTTCAGCTCTCAGTGTGAGGCTCCCACTGCCAGAGGAGGAGTTGGAGCCGGAACCAGGGATGCTGAGCATGCTGGCTCAGGCAATTCTGGGGACTGAGGGAGAATTAGAGTTAGTGCTCCACACCCCTCATGTTTCCCCTAGGCCCAGGTCTCCTCTGGATAGCAGCACCTCAGAGGAGGCTGAGGTTGTAGAGGCAAGTGGCTCAGCTGAGGCAGCTCCTCCTGCTGTTCAGCCTCAGCCTGATGAGAAGGGGGAAAAGGCAGGATCCTCACCCTCAACCCAGAAGCAGGGGAGTAGTGTAGTGTGGGAGCATTTTGTTGTAGATGATGATCCCAGGTTTGCCATCTGCCAGCATTGTTGAAGGCATATGTGCTGTGGCAAGGATGTGAAACACTTCTCCACCAGAGCCATGCTGCTGCATCTGAGGAGGCACCACTCCCTTGCCCTACTTCCTGCTGCTCAGCCTGGCACCAGTGCAAGTGTGCCAAAAGGGAAGTCCCCCGCTCACTCCAAAGTCCCCTTATCCCCAAAGGAGAGGCAGGCCACCCTGGACCAGTGAGGGAAAGGTGGACAGAAGGCTGTCCCAAGGCGCACAAAATCACCTAGAGCATTGGGGAGATGCTTGCTCTGGGTAGCCAGCCCTTCTCCCTAGTTGAGCAACCAGGGTTCAGGTGGTTCATAGCACTTCTGGCCCCATTTTACAAAGTGCCTGCATGCACCACCTTTAGCAGGGCAGTGGTGCCCTCCCTGTATCAGGCATGCAGGGAGTACTTGAGGGAGGAGCTGCACAAGGCAGGGCCACAGGTTGCCTTGCACTTGACCTCCGACATCTGGAGCAGCCGGGGTGGTGATCACGCCTCTCTCTCCCTCATGGGGCACTGGTGCAATCAGTCAGGCCATCAGTGGGCTCTACTGCAAGGCGAGGTGCTGGATGAGTCCCACATGACAAGGGAGATCATGGGGGCCATGAACCACATGGTGCAGGGGTGGCTCATTGGGCAGGCTGAGCTCACCGGTGGGTTCATCATCACTGACAACGGGGCCAATATGGTGAAGGCTGTCCGTGATGCCAACTTTGTTGGCATCCGCTGCGTGGCACACAGGCTGCACCTAATAGCAAGGGATGCCTTGGAGGGGGACAGGGCTGCCGGTGATGGCACCGCCACCAGTACTGCTACAAGCCAGCTTATTTCAAAATGCAGGAAGGAG
>NW_005841871.1:244158-265454 GCF_000455745.1 Alligator sinensis
GGGGGGGGCAGGCTGCTGTTACTAGACGTGCAGGCACTGGTGAGGCGGCTGAAGGAGGGCATCAGGAGATGGCTGGATACCTTCCAGTCCAGTATGGTCCACATGATGGCAGGCATGTGTGACCTGAGGGTGAAGGGGAGCATGTGCACTGGCAGCCCCAAAACCCTTGATCACTGGATGCAGGTGCTGGTGAACAAAGGCCAAAGTACAGGGAAGCCGAAGTGCAGAGGTAAGGGGATGTGGAAGAGGGGGATCCACTTTCCTGTGCCAGCACTCCCAGCACCGGTCCCAGCATCAGCACCAGCCAGTCTCCTCTACACCAGCCACTGCCAATGTGGGCCATGGGCATGGCTTCAATGCTGGGGTCCAAACGCACCAGACTCCAGCCTCGGGCAGGTAGTGCCAAGGCTTCAGTGGCTACCTATCTTACTGAGGATGTGGAGCCACTGGAATGTGACCCATTGGTCTACTGGGCAAGCCACAGCCAGATGTGGCAGGGTCTAGCCATGGTTGCCTGGAAACACCTGTCCTGTCCACCGACTAGTGGCCCAAGTGAGAGGATGTTCAGCATTGCTGGGGATGTTGTGATACCCCACCACACCTGTTTGGATCCTACGTTGGTGGAGCAGCTGGTGTTCCTAAAGGTGAACCTCCCACTGCTGGGGTTTCCCAAGCTCCACCTGCTGACAGACTGAGTGCCACCCTCCTCACTCCATCTGCACCAATTTCCTTTTTTGAGGCCAAGTAATGTCCTGCTCTCAGCTGGAGGGGGCACTAACTGCATCACCAGCCAGCAGGGGAAGAACATGTCCCTGCTGAGCTCATTCCCCTGCCAGGACAAACTTGGAGGTATGGGATTAGGGCTATGGGGAAGAAGGAGGCCCCAGGTCCTGGGAATGACCACTAAAACTGCACCCTGCCAGGGTAGGAGGCCTGGTGGGACTGTTAGTGGTGCGGCAGCCCCGTAAATGCCAGGACCAGTGATCCCCTGGTGAAAGGCAGAGAGGAGGTGCCATAAGCTCCAGCTAATGCACGCATGCACAACGTCCTGGCTGGGGAATGCCCAGACCTGTCACGTCTTTGACAGGCCTGATGCTTATTGGTTGCAGTGCAGTTGTGAGGCTCCCGGTGAGCTCAGCTTAGCTGCCCAGGATGCCAGCTTTCAGGTTGAAAACTCCTTTCTCAGGCTGAGGAAGTACCTGCAGTTGGTCCTGGATGGAAGGAATAGTAAAAAATCCAGAGGCTGGCAGGGCCCACAATGCAGACAAGAAAGCCAGTCAGTGAAAATGGAAATGGAGGTGTCAGGTGGGGAGGGACAGGCTGGGGTGGGGAGTGGGGTGGGAAAGGGGATGTAGCAGCTCAGGCGAAAGTGCAGAGGTGCCTGGGGTGTCAGATGTCCGGCAGGTCGCGGTGTGCCAGAACTCCACTGTGTGTATGGAGTCCATGAGTTTCTGTACCTACTACCTAGGAGGCTGATGAAGTGCAGTTCATAGGCCCACCTCTGAAAAGTGGTTTGAATTGTAATTTGTTCCCTCTCAGGATCAGGCCTGAGAGACTGGAGGCAGAGTGTTTTTTGGTGAGGAATGTGCCCCCACAGGTAGTTGGGTTTTGTTGTCTTTGATAGATTCTGGGGTGCAGTTGGTGGGGTACTGGAGATAGTTGGCAAGTTTTGTGTTTTGAGCTGTAGGAAGTTGGCTTCAGTTCTGGTGATGAGGCTAGGTGTCTGTTTGAATGTACAAACCACTTTTCAGAGCTGGGCCTATGAACTGCACTTCATCAGCCTCCTTACCCCCCACCCCAGCCTGTCCCTCACCCCCTGACACCTCCATTTCCATTTTCACTGACTGGCTTTCTTGCTTGCATTGCAGGTCAGGCCAGCCTCTGGCTTCTTTATTATTCCTTCCATCCAGGACCAACTGCAGGTAATTCCTCAGCCTGACAGGGGTGCTCAACCCTAAAGCTTCCAAGGATACATTTTTTTTTCCGTAATACACACACAGACATAAACACACAAGACAAGCCATCACACACCATGAATAACATCATATGTCCAACACAACACAACACAACATCTTTACTTCTTGCTGTCGATTCCTTTATAAAACGACAGGCTCTGTGACATTTCCATGTGGGCACCTTTGATGCTGCTGCTGATGCTACTGGTGTTGAGCCAGCTAAGTTATTGTACCTGTTGTCACATAAAACGGAGGACCGGACGTGAGGTTGTAAGGGAGGAGGAGGCCTCAGTGAGGCACACTGCTTTGTTGTGCAGAGGCCCCAGCACAAGGGTGCACCTTAACACACACACAGTGTCACCCACCCACATCATGAGTTTTGCCTGTCAGCAACTTGGGGTGCAGGGCCCCAAACAACAGACTCCCCCAGCGAGACACACACAGCTGGCAGGCAGGCTTCGCGGCCTGGCAGGGCTCAGTACTCACTCAGGCCTGCTGTAGGACACACACAGCTGGCAGGCATTGTGGCCTCAGTAAGAGCCAGTTGTTTTCAGCCCCCTGTGGTGTAACACGCAGCCGTGACATGAGTTTGGCTTTCAAGAATTTGGGGTACAGTTCCCGCCAAATGCCTGCACTGATCTTCTTGAAACTTGGCAAGCTTCATGCTCTTAGCAGAGGCTACCATTTCGACAAGTTTCATTCAAATCATACAAAAAACAACAAAGTTATACATCTTTCATTGATTCCCCATTATACCCTATAGCCGGATCTCCGAGGCAGCTCCAAAGCTTCGGAGCTGCTTCAGCCGGATCGAGGCGGAAACCCAGTCCAGAGCTCTGGATCAGATCATGGCCATCCAAAGTGGCTGTATCTGAAGCCGGATCGGATCGCTGCTGACTCGCACAGCCCTAGTAAATAGTATGCATGGTGAAGAAAGTATTTTATTACTGGTGGGTGGGGTGGGTGCTCTGTCGGGAGGACAGGAGTGGGGACAGGCTCTATTGTTGGGGCAGGAGGAGGGACAGGCTCTGTTGTTGGGGAGGGACCATTGGGGGGATCTGTTTCTGTTCTGGGATTAAACTTTTTTCTGAGAACTCTCCTCAGCGAGTATGGCACTGAGGGTGCATGATGGGGTGCGGGTCCATGGGTGGTTGTTCACTCAGGCTACAGTGGGGAGTGAAGGAGGAGGTGGTCAGCCAGTGCCTCTTGCAGCCGGTGCCCTGGCCCCCACTGGTCGTTGTGTGGCTTCCCCATAGCCTCAGCAGAAAGGGGCCTGCTGCCACAAATGGCACTCCCAGTGCCATGTGTTGTCCACTCTCTGTCTCCTCCACCCAGGACTCACAAAACAGTTCTTACTGGGGCATACAGATGCCATGCAGCACTCAGGCTGCAACAATCACCTGATGAATGTTGGCCTAAGAGACCTCAGGGTGGGTGGTGAAGGTGTTCCAGTGTCCTTTCAGGCAGCCAAAGGCACACTCCATGAGGGAGTGGGTCTGGCCCAGGCACCTGTTGAAGTGGGCCTGATAGGGATCCAACTGGCCAGTGTAGGGCCCACATGAGCCAGGGGAGGAGTAGATAGGTGGGGTCCCCAATGAGGAGGGGCAGGACCACTACCATGCCCAGCTGGAGGTCTGGCATCCCCAGTGTGAAGTGCCTGCTCTCCACTAGGGCTGGAAGGGGGAGTTGCAGAACACACGGGCATCATGGGAACTGCCTGCCCAGCCATGTTCATGAGGGTACCATGGTGGTCAGTGAGGACATGGAGCACAACAGAGTAGAAGCTCTGCTAGCTGTAGTATTGACAGCTACCTGGGGCAGGCAGGTGACAGGGATGTAGGTTCCGTTCAGGGCACTAATGCACTGGGGGAAGCCCAAGGCAGAGAACCCCCGCACCAGCTCCAGGGGGTTGTGCATGCAGGGAACTATGTGTCCCAGCACATCCTAGAGGGCGCTCCACACTTCCAGAATGGCCTTCCCAGCAGTGGCCTTGCTCATGCCATAAAGGTGGCCAACATAGCAGAGGTTAGTGGGCCTTGCCAGCTTGAGCAGGGAGATGGCCAGCCGGGTGTCTGTAAGGGGGGGCTGCCACATGGTGGTGACCTGCCTCTCCAGGTGTGGGTACAGCTGCTCCAGGAGGTCCTGGAAGGTGGCCCAGGTCATCTGGAATGCCTCTGGCCACTGCTTATCATCCCAGGTGGTCTGGACAACGTGCAGCCACCAGTTTTGATTGGACAGGCAGGCCCAGAGGCGGCAGAGCTGGAGGCCCAGGAGGGTATGGATGGCCCCAGCAGTGGTGTCCAGGAGCACATCATTGGCATCCTTGCTGGTGTCCAGGTGGCAGGACAATGTCTGGGTGGCAGCTGTGTATCAGTGGGGGGCCTGGGATAGTGCAGTGAAGCTGGCCAGGCAGGCACTGCACATGGGGAAGCTGGCAGGGCCCAGACTTCCCTGGGTCAGACAACAGTCACCATAGTGGGCCAACAGCGTCAGTACCATGGTGAGCAGACTGTGGCACTGGATGTCACTGCCAGGGTTGGGGAGTTGAACAGCCATGGTGCATGGAGGCAAAGTTTGTGGCAAGAGAACTGCCGCATGCTGTCCACGAAGTCTGAATGCTACTCCCAGCCAGGGAAGCAGCTGGCCAGGGAGCAGGGCTGCCTTTTAAAGATGGCTGCCAGCCACAGGCAGCTGCAGCCAGAGCCTCCAGCAGCAGCAGGGCCTTTTGCAGGGCTGCAGGTAGCAGGAGCAGTTTGCTGCTAGGAGCAGCAAATCTGCTCCCATCTCCCTGCACATGTAGACACGTGGCCAGCAGAGTTCACTCTAGAGTAGTTTACTTGAGAGCAAATTGCTCCTGGATTATTTGCACATGTAGATGTGCCCAGTGTAAATTGTATCCATTAAAGTCAAGAGGAAAATCAAAGCAGAGTAAATTAAAGTAGAACCACACATAAGAATCTACTAAAAAGCATATGGTTGTGCACATACCCACATGCACGCATACACACAAACAAGTACACTTCTCACTATAGCATGTTATTTATTATTCTATATCTATTGAGCTGTATGTATTGAACTAAACAAAGCACAAGGGTAGATACAGGAAACCCTCGCTATTCACAGGTTTGGCATTCACGGTTTCAAATATTCACAAATGCTGAACCCGCATCTTAAATACACTTGCAGGAGCTCCTTCAGAGCTCTGAGCTTGCTGCCACTGGGCTCCTGCCACTGCTGCCAGGCTCCTGCTACTGCCCTCCTACCATAGCCAGCACAGCCATGCCCCCACCCTCCCAGCTGCCGGGGGCACTGCGTTTATGAATACAGATAGCATTCATGAACGCAGTGCCTTATTCACGGATTTCACCATTCATGGGGATCTCAAGAATGTATCCCCTGCGAATGGCAAGGATCTTCTGTATATCCCCTGGGTTTTGCAGTCTAAGGGCTAGGTTGTCTGAGATTAATTCTCAGCTGCAAGGAACCAGAGGGGCTCAAAACAATGCAGACCCACTGCGTGGTTGTGCAGTGGATGCCAGCTGCATGTGTACATGTGCATCCTGTATATGAAGGAGAGAAAGGGCTGCTCATGCTTCCATTCTGAGCAGGGAATATAGAGGGATGGAGAGGAAGTGAAGTCACGGCATGGAGCCATTACATTGCGGATGGAACTAATTGTGCACAAAGAGCAGCACTAGGACAGACTGTGCCAGCAAAAGGCAGTGTCTCCAGCACTAGTCTCGGACCAGCATAGGTGTGCACCACCCACCATACTTGGCAGTTACATAAATGCCAAGATATAGCCGTAACAATTCAAGATAACGAGCACGCTGTCCTTGTGCATACAAAATTCACTAGGATTCTCTTTATCTTTAAACCCCCCAGTTTATTTTGTCAGTGGTGAGAGCAGGAAAGCATATGCTTAAATTCTTTAAGCTATAGTCTACCTCTAAATAATCACAGTAGAATGGTTTCTTCGCACCTCTACTAACAGGTATAATCTTTGCTCATGGAGGTAATCTGCTGGCACCATCTGCTTCAAGTGAAAAATAGCAAGATATTTTCTACATAAATCTTCCCCATAATATTTAAGCACACTCCTCCCATCACTCCCTCCAGCCCACCCACTCTCTTACTCCTATATACACATGAACATATTCCTGTGGGAGGACTCTAATTCAGTTATAGAATTGGTAAGTAATAAATAGGTCTATAATGTGCTATTTCATATAAAAATACTCTAAATGGCTAAGACATTTGAATTTGAACAGTGGCTATTGTGTGTGCACAACTATCTCAGAATTCTTATTGTCACATTCACCTTTCACAGTATGTTCTACTGAGTAATTTTCTTTAAAAAAAACAAACAAACCACAACCTTCTATTAAAGTAAAGAAAGAGAATCAAGAAATTCCAGGTCAAGACTGACACTCCAGAAAGCAAACTATTGTGCATTGATTTAGCAGGGGTCCCAGTACAGTATGTTATGTTGCTTAGAAACAATAATAAAATAGTCCCAAATGCATCCACTCCAATTCAGCAGGAGATTCAACCTCCTGCTAGAAGCATCCTCTTTTGCAATATTGCCATTACTTCTGGATGTTTCTAACATGTCAGCTTTGGGTTAGAATACATTTGATATGTAAGAACATAAGATCACAAGAACTACCATTTATTGTGTCAGACTACAAACCCATCTCACCCTGTATCCTGTGTCACACAGTGGCAGAGTGGGTGCTAAAATGGAGAGTGATAAGGTATGACTAGGATTTTTTCCACTGTTCCTTTCCCATTTGTAGCCTCCAGTATTTAAGCTATGTGGAGAAAGACTGACTTCCTCACCAGCCTTGCTAGGAATCCACCAAAAAAATTATTCTACCATTTCTGGCAAGCTTTGCAAAGCTATATTCAATTAGGGAACAATGCAAATCTATTGAAGTCACATGGCCTGACTGTTCTTTTGCAATTTTTCCCCATCTAATAATGATAGCACCCTGTGATGCATAGAGAGTATGTCTATCCTCCCTTCACATTTCATGAGAAATTTCAAAAGGCTTCATCTCTATTTTGAAACAGAATTTTTAAAAATCCCTTGAAGTGTTTCAACAGAATTACATTATTGGTTTTTAGCCAGCCCAAGTTCAATTACTGAGGATTATGGCATTATTGTCACCATCTACAGCCCTTTGTTTTATTTGTTTAAATGATGTCTGTGTCGTCTTATATTTACATTGCAAAATATATGCAAAGGGACACTCTTTAATCAATGTCTGGTCTAACTTTTGCCTATTAAAAGCATTACTTTAGTTTAATGATTACATAGTAAATGACTTTTACTGTTACTATTATTATTCCAGTAGGCACCTCAATATGTCTGATGCTGAACCAACACAGGAGGTTTAGTCACTGCCCCAGAATGCTTGCAATCTTATACCTTAGCACTGACAAATCTGACTAACGCTTTCTGCATTAGTCTGTAAGGTGTCACTCTGACCTACCTTCTGCCAGTCTTACCCCTTAATAGTGCTTTGTCTGTCCACATCTGTAGGTCCATAAACTGGAAAGCTTTCAAGAAATATGATTATTCTTTATACTTAACTAACTTTAGCAGAAAACAAATTTATACGGTTTTGAAGATTGTATACATATGACTACAGTTAAATTGCATTCATGAAATGTATATTTGTGAATGTTCAGCTGACGGCTCATCACAACCCCAAAGTTTTTTCAGAGTCACCATTTCTTAGGATACAGTCCTTTATCCTCTAAGCATGGGGGTAAAACTGTCGACTCTGTGGGTAGAATGGAATGACAGAGCTCTTTGTAGGCCACATCCAAACCCACAGCTGGCAGCAGAGCAAATGGCAGCAGTGTTAATGCCCACAGCTGCCAAAGCTGGGGGAACCACATATGTTAACCCCGTCATCACTCTCCCGTTGAATGTCCAATAGGGGTCCATACCTGGCATTTCCAAAGCGGGGTGAGCAATGTCAGCATTAGGCAAACAGCATTTTGAACCACAGCTGAAATTTTAAGGCCTACCAGGAGTTCTGTGGGCCAGATGACACAGCTTCATGGACTAGATTTGGCCCATAGGTTGGATATTTGACATCACTGTCAAAGTATGGACTATATTTGTTGTTCCTACACATATGTCTTTACACTTGGTTGTATTGAAATGCTTATAGTTCATTTTTGTCCAGCTTAATACATGATTCAGATTGCTCTATATCAATTACGTGTCCTTATTGTTTACCCCTCCTCCAATCCTTGTGTCATTTGCAATTCTTATCCATGAAAATCTTATGTTTTCTTGCAGGTGATTGATAAAAAAGTGTTAGAAAATACAGGGCCAAGAAGCAGTCCCCATCAGATTTTCTAGAACCACATTCACTCAGTGATGATTTCCAATATACACTTAAAATTTAAGGTCTATTAGTCAGTGTGGAGCTGCTCTTGATGGCTAGGGACAGAAGTTATACATAAACCGATTTAAGTGATCAGAAATTGGTTTAAACCTGTAACAGAACATGAGCTCAGTGCAAAAAAAAACAGTTTCAAAATGGCTGAAACTGGTTTAAAATAAACCTGGTTGAATGTAGTATCAGACTTAACTGATTGGGGTCAAACCAGTTTATGGAACTTCTGTCTCAGACCCTTTCCTGGTTTAAGTTAAATCAGTCCCCCAGCATCCCAGCATGCTTTTCAGCCCTGAACTGGGCTGGGCTTTGCTGTCTGTTCCAGAGAGCAGGGCTGGCCCTGCCCCTCCCCTCCCTAGCTGGAGCTCTAGCTGGCTGAGAAGGGGTTGGGGGATGTCAGCCAGGAGACAGTAGTGTCTACCTGGCTTCCCCCTCCCCACCCTCCCTTCATTCACTGGTCAAGCAGGGATTCCCCCTCTCCAACAGCATGGGCCCCAGTGGCATGGACCCCAGCCAGCATCTGGCCATGCCACCCCTATGCTAGCTAATGCTGAGAGGTTTCTGGGTGTGTCTCCAATTTCACTGGAACAAAGGCAAACAGGACAGTGTCCACTTAGGGGTTTTTGGAATGAATCAGGAGATAATATGGTAATGTCCCTCTGTTCCTTCCTTGGAAAAAAGCTGTTTAAGAAGAGCTTGAACTAATGAGAGAGGCTTTGTTTTCTTGATGGGCTGATAAGCTCCCTCCTGGCCTGCTTGCTTCAAAGCCAGCAATCTCTCAGTATTCAAGAGAGAACAGAGAGAGGTGTGAGAAATGACTTGGTTTTGCAGTGAATACAGTGCCTGTCAGTTTGCTGCAGACAGTGTGAAGAAGCAGGGAGAAGGAGATTGAAAAGCTCAGTAACATCAACAGATGCATGCACTCCACATATGTAGTACTTCCTCCCTACCCCCACCCCACCTCTTTTGCCTCAGAGTGCTAGCCAGGGGCTGGGGGCTGGTAACACTCCCTGCCCCTAAAGCAGCAAGATGGGAAAGGTCTGGCAAGGGTTGCTTCCCTCTGCCCCTTCAGGCACACCCCAGCTGTGGACTGTGCAGGCCAGGGTGGGGATTTAAACCCCTCCCTAATCATAGCATCCTGCCAGAGCCTGGCCATGCGCCCCCTCTCTTGCCCCCCCTCCCCCCCAGCACTGTGAAAGGAAGGTAGAGCTCGCTCTAGCACCCTCCAGCTTCTACCCTGAGTCACTGCAGGCATGTGCCTGCATTTTCTGATTCAAAAGTGAATGTCTATCCACTTGTAAATTGGCTCAATCTCTGCAGGTTAGACTAACCTGCAGAGATTGAGTCACGAATCAATTCAGGCTTGGAATTTTTAACTGTCTGTCCCTAAGGAATATGTATGCATTCATTTCCATAATAACCAAATCATAAAGAAAAAAGGGCAATTTGTTCTTCTTTTTTTTTTGGAGGAAAATTATTATCCAGTACTATAAACAGTCAGATCTGATCATTTATATCAGGGGTGTCCAACCTTTTTGAATGTGGGGCTGGATCATGAACTTTTTATCACCCAGTGGGCTGGCGAGCTACATTCAAAGACCTCACAGGAAGCAGTATCACATCAGGAAGTGATGTCACATGACCTTTGACACCAATGAAGTTGCAGGAAGTGACAATGAAATGGGTCTAACCAGTTCAAAACTCTCCTTCTATAGCATCTACCTCTGCCACTGTTCAGGACAGGATACTGAGCTAGACGGACCATTGGGCTGACCAAGCACGGCACTTTTTATGCTCTTATGTTCTTTTGCTGAGCTTCCAAACTATGGCTGAGATTTTCAAAAAGGGGTAGATAGGCATGTTACAAAGTTGTCAAAAAAGGTTTGGAGCCCTCTAAATCCCTTTCATTTTAATAGAAGCTGGCCTTTTGACTCAGCTTTGAAAATCTCAGCCCAAGGTGCCAACCAAATAAGTAAAAATATATTTTGCATTTCTATGCAGTGCATCTATGTGGGGCTCTCCAAGCATTTTACAAACATTAAATGAACCTCAGGACATCCCTGCTTTTCAGAAGAACTGTGGTCATGAGGACACTCACTCTGCGTGTGGTCTGCTTCTACTGTCCTTGGACCACCCTAGAAGGGCCCTTACTGCCTCATTTCCAGTTCAGAGAAGGTAAAGTATAAGTGGGTAGGAAGGACTTATTTTTTTGGCTGCAGGTTTGAGTGGCTTCAAGCTATTGAAGTTGTACCCACAATTAGTCACTGACCAGAGTGGGAACACAGTTGTCCTCACTTATTAACATGGCTCCAGGGCCCTACACTGTCTCTGCCTACATGTTGTTCTCATGTCCTCTTGCTTTCCTAAATCTCATAAGAGTAGAGGATTCCCATCATGCCTCCTGGACTGCCATCACTGGATAGCTGTCCTGGTTCTAAGGTTGTGTTTCTGACTCTTTCATGGCCTCTTTTAGGGTGCACACTTAGAACTTCGGCTTTTCCTTCCCGCCCATTTTGCTGAATTGTGATTATTCCCACGGGGCATGAATTTAGTTCAGTGACTATGACTCTGCTTTGTCATACAGAGACAATGACTCTCACAAAGTATGGCATATTTTAGTAGGATAAAAACATTTTGAAGGCCACACAGAAAGCAATAAGCAGTCTTTACTCACATGAGCTTACCAGGTATCAAGCACCTGCTAATTGGGTTTGTGGCAGGTATAGACACAAGTTTATTAGCACGTTGTTCCAGAGTGAGTCTCTGTGCCATAGCCTATATCAGGTCTCAAATCTAGGGAGCCTGACCCCTCCCCAGCTATAGGCTTGTCACGTTATACCAATCCGCTGGCTAGTGCAGACCTGGCTGGGCTCCTCCCATCCCCAGCAGCACATGGGAAGCCAGCTTCAGCTGCATGCCACTTTTCCTGGCTGGTGCTGACCCAGCTGGGTCCATCCCATTTGGAGCAGCGTGAAGCTGAAGCCGGCTTCCCACAAGCTAGTGGGGACGGGAGGAGCCCGGCCGGGTTGGCACCGGCCAGCAGAAGCAGCAGCAGAGCCGTGTGCCATTTGGGATGGGACGAGCCTGGCTGGAGCAGAAGGGGCTGAGCTGCATTTTCCCCCTGCCTGCATCAGAGAGTCCCGAGCGGCACACGGCTCCACTGCCGCTTCTGCTGGCCAGTGCCAACCTGGCCAGGCTCCTTACGTCCCCAGCAGCACGTGGGAATCTGGCTTCAGCTGCATGCTGCTCCGGATGGGACAGACCCACCTGGGTCAGCACCAGCCAGCAGAGGCGGCGGCGGGGCCATGTGCCGCTGCAGATAGGGGGAAAGTGCAGCTGAGCCCCTGCTGCTCCAGCCGGGCTCATCCTGTCCCGAGCGGCACACGGCTACTCCTCTTCCCACACGCACCGTGTCAACAACGTCAAGCTGACGCGGTGCATGTGGGAGCCTTGTCCCTTCCCCAGCCCTTCAGCAGCCATTAGGAAGCTGCTGAGGGCCTGGGGGAGGGACAAGGGGTGGGAACGAAAGTAAACCGTGTTTCCCTTCGTTTCCCGTCGCAGCACTGTGGGCCACAGAAAACGGCTTCATGGGCCACCATGCGGCTCACGGGCCGTATGTTGGACAAGCTTGATTTATATGCTCAGAATCATCAAACCATACGAAAAGATAAAAAAGACACACCGTCTAATTACAGCTGGGAATGAAATTTGATCCTATAAAAACCAATAGTTGTAATCTATTGCAGAAGACTTTGCTGCTTAAGCAATTTCATTACATGTGGGCCCATAAGCTGGAACACTACATTCTATTTTGTTGTAATATATATCCTTTTCACTTTTTAGCTTATGTAGAAATGCAACCCTGCATATTTTAAACATATGAAATTTGCAAAAAATTGCACTCATGGTAAGATAATGTGCAGATTGGAATGTGGTATTTTCAATTTTTAAAAGGTAAATGATCAGATCATGAGTATTCTTCCTTATTTACATTAGAATTTATTTTCAGCAAAGGCTAATACCTCTTCAAAAGCATGTTTTACATGCACTCAACAAGGCTCCAGTTTGAATGAGAAAACATATACCCTGCCTTTCCAAACTGTCCTGCAAACTATCTGTATTATGTGATATGGGCAATCTAGCATTGTTCTGGTAATAAAACATGTGCTGTCTCAAAGTAAAGGCAACAATAACATTACTAGTGTTACTACTCCTGCTAATAGAAAAAGAGAATCAATATGCTGGAAAAGGGTATTGTGGTAACCAGGACATATTTTTTAGCCAAAAAAATTTTTTTTAAAAAGTATCCATTTGAAAAGATGTTTTCTTTCTCCATTCGTTTTTTTTACTAGCGTTGCTATGATTATATGAATGAATAATGGAAACAAAAATCTTTCAGAAAAACAAAGAACTGGCTCACAGTTCACATATCCAATTGGTTGCATTATAAATAAACTTCCCTATACCAGGAGCTAATTCTCTTCTTCATTATCGATTTCCTCTAATTATTCTCATTTTACAGCATTAGTGCTAGAGAGCAAGGGGTGTCATATGCCGTGTCTCTTTCAGCTGACCAAGCATTAATGGATGATGATTAACAAGAAAACTACTCTGCTTTGCTAAAAGCAAATTGGCCATTTAGCTAAACATATATATCTGAATAGTGAGTAATATTGGGCTGTGGATAGATAAATGCAAGCAGCATAAATAATTGTGGATAAAATTCTACCTTCCCAATAAATGTCTAATTTTTAAACTGGGTTAGTGTTCTCCATCATTTTATCCAGTCCTCTTTAATTGGAAGGAAAGTGTTTATAAAAATATCTAGCGAAAACCTGTAGCTATCAAAATGAGAAATGATAATCATAGGTGTTCTGTTGCAAAGAGTGGAAGGTGAGGTGGTAAAAGCCTATAGCTTTTCAGGACACATTAACCTAAAATAAATCCGTGGGTGTGATTAACAGTGACACTTCTTGTTTTCTAAAGGTCTATCTTAAGGCCTGCACCTTTAAGGTTTACTTCTCTGCCATCAATAACAACAGAGAAGTCCCACCAACTCATAGGCATCAAGGCTGAACATAAGCATTTTTCCTCATCCAGGTTGAGCTCTTGAAGCTAGTTGATGTCAATAGCTAATTTCCTTTGTTTCACAAAATTTGCCTTTCTGAGACCCCAAACATACATTATAAACCTATTTCCATCTATTTTTGCCATTAAAATGAACTGATTCAGTTCACGATTGCTTGTCCCAAGATTATATTCCATGATCATCTTCATTAAAATTTCAGTTGCTTATTAAAGCTTCATCTAAAATACTGTCACCTTTTTTTGGCCCAGTGATCAAAAATCTTTCAGCTATTTTGTCCAAGAATATCCAAGCCCTTCCATTATTGGTAGTCTTAATTTTCCAATCTACATATGAAAAGCAAAAATATCCCATAATCATACAATTATTATTACTTATTACTCTCAATCTTAGACAGATCTTTATTCATATCCAAGTCTGAGCCTACTATTAATCATTTTATCATTACAGCTTTCCAGTGTTTTTCTTCCCACTGAACTTCCATATTTCTGAGTATTAGCTTGTATTTTTCCTAACAAAATCTTATTTCTGATCCCTTTAGGACTCTTGGGCACCTAACCCTGAAAAATTCAATGAGTATGTTTAGTTTTATAGCTAATAGTAACTGTATGCATTTTATACCATAAAGCAGGGTGTGACAGGGGGAAGATCATGTTGCCAGCTGCAATGCTGGCCTACACCTGTTCAGGGCAGTCCTCCCTGTCTTTCCTGCCACAACTTGCTGTTCAATAATACCAGATAAAACAAATGTGAGGCTGCCCATTTAATGCCCTGATGCCATGGGGTCTACACATGGCTCTGATCTTCCCTTACCCCCATACTGTGTCCCATGCCACGCAGATGGCATCCAATGTTATTAATTGCTCCAGCCAGAAGCCAGGCCAAACTCTGCCCCTTGCTGGGCCTCTCACACACTATACATACACTCCTCCCCCTCTCACAGGGCCTCATTCATTCTGCCCCTCACTGGGCCTCTACCAACCTGCCCTGCTCCTCTTGAGTGGCCCCTTCAGGCCATCAGGCTTGCCTACTTCCACTCTGGGAAATCCTCCTGCAGCCCTTCAGATACCTCCTGCAGTCTACTCTATGGGTGACGGTCCTTGTACTTAACACTAGGCTGTATCTAGCTACTAGCCCCTCACTGGGCACTAAGCCCCTTTTTCTGGGGCCACTCTGTACCTCCTCACTGGGGCTAACTCTATGCCCCCTTCCTGGGGTTTGGGGTCTTACACCCCCTGGGACTTAGGTGTCTTTCCCTCAGTGTGCCTGACCCCACTATTTGTTCCATAACCACTCCACTGGGTAGGGGGGCCAGGGTTATAAGGAGCCCTACTTGCTTTTCACTGGGGAGGCAAATGGCCTGGCATTTCTGGGGAGCTGCCCCACCACAGGCAGCCCCACCAGGCCATCCTTCCCCATCAGGGTGCACTTTCAAGTCATACTCAGGACCAGGAGCCTCCTGCCATTCCCATATCTCCTACCCTTACCTCCAAGATGTTCCTGAGCAGCTGCTCAGCCAGATGTTGTGCTGCCAGCAGCAGGCTACTGGATCAGCCTTGAGGGCCTGAGCTAAAATGGAGTCCACTCAGCCCTCTCCTCCAATCACATGGCCCTCACCAGGTCATGTGACTGCCTCATTAGGGCTGGCCTGCATCTGCTGGCTGCCCTAATGCCACTCAAAGACCTTAAAGTGACAGGCACCAAAAGTGCTTTGTCACACAGGGCTGTCCAATGTTGAAGTGGCCAGGGACCAAATTCCCAGTAGGTGAACACTAGCAGGAGCTGCACACCTATGGGCCACACCAGGGGACCCCCAGACTACTCCCTTCACTAATAATGTGTACCAGTCCTTCCCGCCACCACTGCGCCATGTGCCCACACAGCTCCAGGTTCAGCTTCAGCTTCAGCTTCCTTGGCCATGCTGTGCTGCACTGGTCTGGCCCCTAGGGCAGGGGAAGATAGCAAGAGACAGAGAAGGAAGGAGGAGACTAGACAGTCCAGCTGTTGTAGCAGCCAGAGCAATGGGGAAAGTGGAGGCCAGGCAGGAGCCCAAGGGCTGCAAGTTATCCCCTTGTGGATTGCATGCATTCCACGGGATGTCAGTTAAACAGCCCAGAAGTAAAGCGTGTGTGTAAATCTGCAGAATTGGGGCTTTATTGGATTATGTCAGCTGTTTTTTTGGCTGCTTTTGGATCTCACTTTCTACTAATATGTGAAGTTTCTCTCAATTTAGTATCATTCAATAATCTCACAATCTAATGTCTATTATTTTCCTACCTTATTCATGATGTTAAATATAAACAGATTCAATAACAATCCTGATGGTCTCACTCTAGACACCTATCCTTGGCTCTGTACAATGAATGCTCTTTATCATTACCATTTGTTTACAATCTGTGAGCCAGTTTTCAGCCCACATGAGGAGGTTGTTATCCAAGCCTGTTTGGATTGATTTGGAAGTAAGATTTCATGAGGCATAGTGCCAACTGGTTGACTAAACTCTATAGATCTACTAGTTCCCTTAAGACACTTTATAGATTGTGAAATAAGTTTTCAAAGGCCTATGGCCTTAGGCAACTCACCTCCATCAACTTTTACTGGCAATTATCTGTTTTAGTCTATTTTATATCTTGAAAAATGTACCCCTGTACCAAAAAAGGCAGCCAAGTTGGCCCAGCAAGATCTATACCTATAAACTGGTAGTTTTGTGGTTATGCTGGAGGAAGAAATGGACCATCACAGTCAGATACAATGTTCATTGGCCTCATCTACATGAGATGCTGACTGTACAGTGATTTAGTACTTGTTTACTGCACAGTAGCATCACCAGACAGCTTTTAGGTGATGCTGACTGTGCAGCAGCTCATTACTACTGCACAGTACCATTGCATCATGCGTCCTGCCACACAACACTACTGCACAGTACTAACGAGCTACTACACAGTCAGCATCTCATGTAGACATGGACAATGCAGCCTAGCCAATGAGTCTATAAGCCAGTCAGGAGAGGGACAGCATGTCAGATTGAAGAAATCTATTCTCTATGGCAGCTGGGAACAGGAAAGAAAGAATCTCCTGATACTGTGTATGTCCACTCGCCAAGCAAAAAGTAGCATCTGACTTTTGGGGGTGAGAAAAACGTAATCTAAGAGATGCCTTTGTTCCTCCTCTGTAGTACCTCTGCAGAGGTTCTTACAACATTGGTAGTTCTTACAGGGAGGCTGGGGCAGGATGCAGAGGTAGTCTGTGCTATTTATGCAGTGGTGCTTAGGAGAGGAGTATACTAAATGAGAAGGTTTAAGTGGCATGGGGAAAAATAAACGAATGGAATCAAATATCCTCAGAGGAAATTTATACCACTGTG
The DNA here is from genome assembly GCF_000455745.1 of Alligator sinensis. Lineage (NCBI taxonomy): Eukaryota > Metazoa > Chordata > Crocodylia > Alligatoridae > Alligator > Alligator sinensis. The sequence goes on from NW_005841871.1 coordinate 260,983, forward strand.
AAAGCCCTGATTGGGTGTGACTATTTCATTAATAGCAGCTCCTGTTTTCATATTAAGTGCTGGAATTGACAAGAATTTAGCAGTAGCAATTTTTAAACAACTCTCTTTCTTAAAATTACTATAACTAACTCCAAGCAGTGGTTCAGAGTCAGCATGGAATTCAGAATCCGAGGTCTGATTCTCATTTTCACTGGGGACTATTTGCACCCTTCAGGCAGCATGAAGTAGGTGGGCCTTAAAGTAGGGTTTAATATGCCACTTTAAAACCTCTTCAACACTGCCAGAATGGCATAAAGAAACTATAGTGTAAATGGAAATCAGGCCCACTGCTTTGTTAGAAAAGAAAATATTGCAGAGGTGTAAGTAGTGGCAAGAGCTACTAAAGGAACTTTCTAATGAAATCTTTCTTCCCTTTTGCCCAGGAATGCTATTTATCCTACCAGAATTTTTGGAAGAAATGCACAGAATTTGACTGAATTTTCAGGATGGTTTCTCAGGTCCGGGGTGTAATTTTAGATAATTATGTCCAGCACCCTCTTCATCCCTTTTCACTGTTCCTTCCTTCCCTCCCTTCATTCCTCCTTCCCAGAAATAATCTGGCAGCTATGGATTTCCCCATGTGAAGGAGCATGTTGTGAACCCTCCACTGTTTGCCTGATTCAGACAATATTTGAGCCTGTGTGTCTCAGATCCCAGTTGGGAGCCTAGCCCACTCTGAAATGGGAGTCTCTTTCTCCAGATTTTCATTAACAAAGATCAAAAACAATTAGGCCCATTTCATATCAGAACAGAAACAAATTACAAGATTTTTCATGAAATAGATAGTTTCTTGTTTTCAGGCCAACTCTACTTGTGATAAAATTAAGGATGTGTTATAATTTCCATTTAAATAAGAACTAAAATGCCATTGCTTTATATATTAATAATGACCAAATTTTGGCTTCAAATTTAGCACAATATTTTTTCATTTAATTTTTTTTTCATTAAAATAGTTAACTAACTTTTGTGGACCAAATTATGCTATGCTCCCTCTTTAAATTATTTTACTCATTTTATATTTCTTTGTGCTCCTCTAGATTTTTTTTAAAAGGGACTGGAAAAGCTTCAAATATATCCTACTCAGTCATCTCTACCATCTCCTAAAATGGTCCTGGGATTTGAAATAAGTCAGTCCAGTAGATATTGCCATAATTTGTGTCAATCAATTGAAATCTTCCAAAGAATGCCAATAGACAAAAAATATTTCATTAATCATATTCAGTGTACTATTTATACTAACTTGAGGAAGCAGATAATCTCTGTATTGGGATACTACTCAGGGGAATGGCTTTGCATACTTGTAAAACATTTTTTTAAATATCTATCTCTTTCAAAACAATGGGTTGCCATAGCAATTCTCAGTGAGACAGGATTGGAAAGGAATAAGGGGGTAAATAGTTCATTTTACCACTATTACTAAATATCAAGAAATGGTGCACAGTAACAGTGTGACCCCATTTGAAGTATAGGGCAGAGTCCTGGTCTCCCATTCTGAGCAATGTAAACAATTTGCCTAATTAGTCAACTTATTCAGGCAACTGAGAAATCCCTTGACTTGAGGAACAAGACTTGGGTGATGTTAAGGCATAGCAGCTCTCTCTACTAGCCTCCCTTTACAGCCCCTGCTGTCTGGGTTATGGTGTGGCCAACTGAGTCTAGAAGTATATCAAGCTCATTGAGTGACTGGGGCAGGAGTCGGGGGGGAGCAGAATTGGGGGTGTGGTTGCCACTGCAGATGGTGGGCAAGGGAAGAGGGAAGGGGAAGGGAAAGGGGAAGGAAGGCCCCAGTGCTTCCCAGGCCACTGGGAAGGCTTCCCAGGCCACTGGTGCTGCTGCTTTAGCAGTGTCAACTCTGCTCTGGTGGCAGCAGCAGTCCCATGGAGCTCCCAGGGACCTGGCCCTGGTGCCTCATTCACTCTCTTCCCACCCCTCCCAATATATACGTAGGGCAGCCCCTGCTCTGACAAGAACTCCCTAGTGGTTGGAACATTGCATTCACTTCACTAGCCCTCCTTGTCCCCAATACATTGCTCAGTGTGAAGCTGCATTGCCCAGGCAGGAGTAGTACAGGGGGTGACTCTGGTGTGCCCACAGTCAGCACCTGGGGCTGGGGCTCCACTCACGCCACCCTAGTCATGCTGCTGTTTGAGTCAGCCAGACTGCCAGTGCAGTGAGTTGTATCAGGGTCTGAACGAGCTGGCAGAGGACTCCAGGGCTGGGGAAGTGCAGATATAATGTAACATTAACATTGCCTTTCTTTTTTTTAATCCTCCATCAAGCAGAATTTGCCTAGAATCAAGAACTGGGGTGACTGACTTTTTTGGATAAATGCTGTGTAAAAAAAGTATCAAAGCCCTAGCTGTGTACCTAGGCAGTGGCAGAAAGACAGCCAGCATAAATATTAAGGAATACTATTTTAATGTCACAAAAGGGATGGGGAAATGAGTACATATAAAAAAAAAAGATGAAGAGCAATATAGACAAAAATACAAGTCTATGCATTGTTACTTGGCTAATGGAAATTCTGCATTTGCAATATTAAAAATAAATATTGTCAAGCATTTACTCATAAGTCTAATTTAAGATGCAAAAATGTGAACATCATCGCTGTGTGCTGTTAAATGCTGAGGGCCTGAATGACATTACTTAAGAGCTCTTCACCTTTCAGGAGTCTGCTATTCATTGTGTCACTTCCTCCATATGTGCCAGCCTCATTTTCTAGTGTGACTTCACTTACTGATTCAGTCTCTTCCTCTGTCAGATTCACTGTCTTTATTATATACTCTTCCTTCTGACTCATTCTCTAAGGCCAGCAGTGCCCCTGTTAAAAGCAAATAATTCTTGAGTTCACATGTTATACCTTTGTTTTTCACTTCCTACTTATTATTTTTCCTATATAATATATGGACAGGATTGGCCATCTGCATCTGATTGTTCTGTCTTGCTTATGCTGATTGCTGGTATCATGACATGGACAGATTCAAGGTTTGAGAGAACCTGAAAATAATTGCCAATTGCAATATCAACCATTTATAATCTGGTTTGAGGATATGCACGTGATGGGGAGGGCAGTAGAAACATCCAAAGTGCCTAACTCAGCAGCTTGGTTTTCTTTCTTCAAATCACTCTGCACTCATTGACTCACTATGGAGCCTCCTGGCTCCATAGACCTAGAGATCCTTAGCTGCTTTCACAATTTGTCCACACCATTTACCATGATCTGTCTGTCAAGAGCATACTTTTTCCCAATCCTACTAACTAATTCATATCCTTCTCCACACATTATCCTTCTCTTGTGGCTGAAAGTATTCATCTCCATAATTATTCCCAAATGTATTTAGTTATTTTTCCTTGTTAATAAATGCTTCTTTCTCATATCTACCCATATAAAACAATATACCCTATAATGGCTTTGCATTTCTGAAGCTTTGTCATTGTCAGACATTCTAGACATCCATCTTTGCACCCATACCTTAACTTCTTACTTCACCAGATGGTTATTAGCAATTACTGTTTCTCAGCATTGAAACTGCATATCTGGTAAGGATTTATGGTGATTGCCTACTGAATAAACTTGTCCAAGACAGTCTCATTAACTTGCATCTAGGTATTTAGTTGCATCTTCTTTGCCTTTGTTTCCCAATGTTTTTGCTGTGAATTTTGCTGTGATTGTCCTACTTTGTCCAAAGGCACATTAAAGAGTACCAGGGATAGCATAGCTCCCTGAGTCCCATACTGATGTGAAACATGGCAAAGGTTTCATTTCCTACTTGCTCTGTACTTTTTGAACCCCAGATAGAACTGCTGTGCCATCCCTAATACCGCATTTGCTCAAATACTACATGCTTCCCAATAAGACAGGCACCTTTGGGGGGCAGGGGGTGGGAGAGGGAAGGGTTCAGAATAGAAAAAAAAGATTTCCCCAGTGGTTACAGTGGCATAAAGCAGGGACAGAGCCAAATCTTCAGCTCACTCACCCTGCCTTTCCTGCTGGGCTACAGTTTTAACTCTTTCACAGGTGAACTGCCAGCAGCCCTTAGCTGCTCAGCTAAAAGCTAAATTGTAGCTGCTACTGAAGACCAGCAGTAATGGGTAGTCTAAGATTTCAAAAATAGCTAAAATGGGCTGTGAAACAGGAAAAGAAAGTTCAGGAATTGCTAATTAATAGCAACATTGCTAAAGAAAGGATAGCTTTATTAGTGGAACACCAAGACTACTGCAAAGGAGGGGTTGTTACTAGGGCTGTGTGAAGCTTTGGATGGTGATTCAATTTGGAGGAGATTCAGCCCGATTCGGTGACTGAATCTCTAAATCCAAATTGAAGCAGGGGACCAATTTAAAAGGTCCAAATCAATTCAAAGCTCTCTGAATCTTTGGAAAAGATTTGGAAAGCTTCAATGATTCAGGCAGTCCCCTGGTGGCCTCAGCAGGGA
>NW_005841871.1:265615-265903 GCF_000455745.1 Alligator sinensis
CACTCCCTCAACTCCCCCACAGGTGCCCCACATGGGCCAGCTCTGGCCCTTTAAGAACCCCCCCAAAAACCCCCCAGGACTCACCACTCCTGCAGCAGCCTCAGGGCTTCAGGGGCTCATGCAGAGCCTCCTGTGTGGCGTGGGGCAGTGGGGGTAGCAGGGATTGCCCCCTGCCAGAAGGAGTGGTGAGTTCAGGTTGTTTTTTTTCTTAAAGGGCCAGAGCTGGCCCAGGCGGGGCACCCATGGGGGAGCTAGGGGAATGGCGGGGGGGGGGGGGGGGCGGGGGCG
>NW_005841871.1:265971-300291 GCF_000455745.1 Alligator sinensis
GGGGTCAGGGAGCTCATAGCAGAGCCGCCTCATGGACAGTGGGGGCAGCAGGGATCGCCCCCTGCCCAGCAACACCCACTGAGCTGGGGCTTTCTTTTTAGCAAGAGCCAGGAGCTGGGGCAGGCAGGGCAGCCATTGCCAGGCTGGGAGAGCTGGTGGGGGATGGGCCTGGCTGGCTAATTTGGAGATTTGGTAGCAGCCGAATCTCCGAATAAGATTTGGTCGAATCGAATTGGGACAGTGATTCGAATGACCGAATCGAATCACTGTCCCCCCAGTTGGCCAAATCTGAGTCCGAAGCAAATACTAGCAGCTTTGCACAGGCCTAGTTGTTACTACTTGTGGTGTGAAGAGTAATAGATTATAGTGAGCCATGAAGTCAATTGACTCCTTCAGGACTGCCTTCATATAAATGTCACGGCTGCTGCAGGGTAGTTGGTTTTAAATTGTTGGTGGAGTTGGAATCAAAGTGGGATGTGACTACATCACTCCTGTTTGGTTCTACCCCTGCTAGAGTCCATCCCTCCCTTTATGCAGCTGCTGGAAGGAAGAGAAAAAAAAGAGGAAGCAGTCATCTTACAGTATTCTCATGCTTCCATTCCACACAGAAAAATCAGCGTCCCCACTTAAGATATGAACTCTAATATTGGAAGGTTAATTTTTGGGAAAAAGGTGAGTGTGGTATGTGAGTAAATATGGTAACTTTATGAGCAATTTCAGCCTCTGGGCTGCAAGAAGGATTTGATCTTCTAATATGTTGTCAAAAGCTTTCTGAAAATGTATAAACACTATCTATACAATCTTTTAACTGAAAGAAGTATTTACAAACCAACTTTATTTAATAGTGATTCATATTCATCATTTTTATCTCTTTAGAAAATATTTAATAGAATTCATAAATATTAGGGCTGGAAGGGACCTCGCAAGATCATTGGGTCCAGCCCCCTGCCCAGGAAGTCAGCTGGGGTCAAATGATCCCAGCAAGACGGGGGATCCAAGTGTTTTTGGAAGTGTACAGAAAAAGAAGTTTTTCCTTATGTCCAGTCTAAAATGGTTTTCCAGGAGTTTGTGACCGTTGGGCCTTGTCTTCCCTTGGGTGTGTCCTGGTGAAGACGTTCTCCCAGTTCCTGATGCACCCTCCTTATGTACTTAGACTGCCAAAGTATCCCAAGTATCTGGGTTCCAAAGTCTATCCATAAGTTTCTAGAGCATTTAGACTTTTAAAATATGGCTAGCTTATCTATGCTTCATAACACATACAGTGGAGTTCACTAATGGCTTGAATTCCATGCGGAAAATGTAAAATAAAAAGTTGCCTTAAACTGCTAAATTGGTCAGCAGCCTTCAGCTCCTACTGGATTCTTTAATGCTAAACAAATGATAAAAATGAAATGTGTGTGTGACTGTCTGGAAGACTACATCTAACCATATCATTCAGATTTGTCAGCAGTGTTCCATACATCTGTCGTTTGTGCAGAGGTGCCAATATAGAACAGAAGAGAACAGAATCATTAGTGCTGCCTATTGTTAAGGTTGCTTGACACTTCCCACAAGGCTCTCCTTTTACTTGTGTAACTTAACCAAACTTTACTAATTTATGCTCTAATTTTGTATACTTTGGGTCTGTCTTGCAATGATTTTTTTTTGCTCTGTGTGTGTGTGTGTGTGTGTGTGTGTGTGTGTGTGTGTGTGTGTGTGTTGGGGAAGGGAGGAGGGATGGGGGTGGAGGGATTTCCACCCAAAGCTTCACAGTCACAGCAATAAGCACCCATATATTAGAAAATGTCAGAATTGACATTTACTGTGCAACTTGAATTTGGTTCTCTTCTGCATAATCATCATGATACAGTCTTTATTTCCTTGATTACATCCCATTTTTCCACCTTCTTCCCATCTCAGTCAGTGCACTGGATGAACCTCTGGGGATGAATCAGGGCTGTGAAATAATAGAAACTTGTCTCTAAGTATTGCCTCATTTGTTGCAGAAACTGGAAGTCATAAAATGAACGAGATAGAAGATGGCAGGAAGAGAAAGCTCATGATTAAGACAGTTGAATAATGCCTGGAAAATTAGATTCTATTTCTGCCCCTGCCAAAAAGCTCCTGTGAGGTCCTAGACAAGTCACTTAAAATAGACTTTGGGAGGCGGTCACTAATTGTACATTTGTCATTTTCTGCCCAACTTGAAACTAGGGGAGCTGATTTGCGGAAGTGTTGAGCTGCAAAGGAAGTTAATGGAAACTGTATTGGAAATGTAAAGCACTATGTAAGAAGTCTGAAAAATGTCTTGCATCAGAAGCGACATCTAAAAGTTAAGAGATGTTTCTGACTTTAATTTCCTTGTGCCTCCAAATGCCCAACTATAACAGGGAAAGTACCATCTTCTCACTTCACAGGAACATTGTGAAGATAAACTCAACAGTGTTTGCAAAGAACAATGATACAATATTGACAAAAACCATAGAAAAAGCCTGTGAGGAAATTAATGATTCTGTCTTCATAGCAGGGTTTGGACAGCATGTAGTAAATAAGGCATAGGGACACATGCTGAGCAATAAGGAGAAAACAATATATTGAATGTCTGTTCATTATCTGAACACCCTCCAACCTCTGCAGTGAAATAGGAAGTCCAATACAAAAAAAAAATAGTAACTGATTCTGGAATTAACAACTGTATCATAATGCACACACACAAAGAGGATGAAGTAAAGCGGCAGTTTGCTGTAGAATATGGCAGTTCATGTAAGTAATAGAAAAGAACAGTACATCTAGAAATGCAGCTGAGCATCTTATCACAATTCCAACTGAAACAAAATACAGAAACTGATATTTTGCAGCCTAGGTAACTTTGAATTTATCATCCTTATGCCCTGCTTTTTGCATTTGTTCACCAGTTTTTCTCTTGATAAGCAAAACTGTCCATAGGAATGGCTCAATCATTATCCCCAGCCCATGGGATTGGCTAACTTTTCCCACTACCTTCATTTCCAATGACAGCGCATTCCATGAGATCCAGCTGTTACTGAGGCTGCTTTGGTTCATTCTGCTACCGGGCCTCTTTATGAATTCTATATGCACTGGCTGTGCCAATCTGTACTCCCGCAAAGCCTACAGAAGCCAGTCGGGGTCTCTCATCTCCACACTGGGAAGACAGAAAGAGAGAGAGACTGAAATTGCAAATGATTTTCTATTCGGTATATCTGGTGATGGGGTACTGTTCCATATAGGTCCCATAACCCTGATACTGCAAACATTTACATACATGCATTACCCTATAATCAAAAAAATTCAAATGTTCAGTCATGGTGAAGATCCTATCAGGTTAACATAGCTAAAACACACTGGATTCTACAGTTGATGACACACAGGGGGAGTGATATGGCTGGCTTCATATGCAGCTGACTTTGGATCTTAGCCTCAATGACAATGTTCCTATAGATTCATAGGTTCATAGATTCTAGGGTCAGAAGGGACCTCAGTGAGCCATCTAGTTCAACCCCCTGCCCCTGGCAGGCAAGAAAAGGGTGACCAAACCTGGGGTCATGTGAACACAGCCAGGTGCCTGTCCAGTCTCCTCTTGAAGACCCCCAAGGATGGGGTGAGCACCACCTCCCTTGGAAGCCCATTCCAGATCCTGGCAACCCTGACCGTGAAGAACTTTTTTTCTAATGTCCAGTCTAAACCTTCTTTCCAGTAGCTTATGGCCATTGTTCCTTGTCATTCCAGGGGGTGCCCTGGTAAACAGATCATCGCCTACTTCATGTTGCTCTGCCCTTATGAATTTGTATGCCGCCACAAGGTCCCCCCTCCTCAGCCTTCTCTTGGAGAGGCTGAAGAGGTTAAGGTCCCTTAGCTTTTTGTCGTAGGGCCTTCCCTGCAGGCCTCCAATCAGACGAGTGGCTCTTGTTTGGACCCTCTCCAAGTTGTCTGCATCCCGCTTGAATTGAAGTGTCCAGAACTGGACACAGTACTCCAGCTGCAGCCTCACCAGTGCCACTTAGAGAGGGAGAATCACCTCCCTAGACCTATTTGTGAATACCTATGGATGCACGACAAGGTGCGATTGGCTCTGCTGACTACTTCATCATATTGACAACTCATGTTCATCCTGGAGTCAACAGCAACTCCAAGATCTCTTTCTGCCTCAGTGGAACTAAGAAGGTCGCCTCCCTAGCCTATAGGTATGAAGGCAGTTCTTTCTCCCTAGATGCAGCACCTTGCACTTTTCCTTATTGAATTGCATCCTGTTGCTTTCTGCCCACTTACCCAACCTGTTTAGGTCAGCCTGGATCTGGTTCCTCCTCTCTAGGGTGTTAGCTTCGCCCCATATTTTTGTGTCATCCGCAAATTTGGAAAGGGTGTTTCCCACCCCTTCATCCAGATCACTGATGAAGATGTTGAACTGCACCGGCCTCAGAACTGAGCACTGAGGGACTCCATTGCATACATCTTTCCAGGTTGACACCAACCCATCCACCACCACTTTCTGAGTGCGACCCTTGAGCCAATTTGCTACCCAGTCTACCGTATAGCTACCCAAGGCAAATCTCCTCAGCTTATTTATAAGGATGGTATGGGATACCATTTCAAAGTCCTTCTTGAAGTCCAGATAGATAACATCCACCTCGACTCCTGCATCTAAACATTTGGTGGCCTTATTGTAAAAAGAAACTAGGTTAGTCAGGCAGGACCTGCCTGATATAAACCCATGTTGGTTACCCCTCTGCATCACATTAGCCAGAGGGCTCCCACAGATGTGTTCCTTGATAATTTTTTCAAGCATTTTCCCAGGGATAGAGGTAAGGCTGACTGGTCTATAGTTCCCTGGATGCTCCTTCCTCCCCTTCTTAAAGATTGGGATGACATTGGCCCTCTTCCAATCTTCCAAGACCTGACCCGAGCTCCATGAGTGCTCATATTTATTTGCTAGTGCTTCCGCAGTCACTAATTCCTTCACATTACCCATGGGTGGAGTCCCTCTGGTCCCAGTGGTTTGAACAGGTCCAGTCCCTCCAACTGTCTTTTTACCGTATTCCCACTGACTGTTGGTCAGCTGATGTTCCCCTTGTTGGTGTCTGTGATGCATATTGAGGGTTCGTCTAGATTCCTATTTAAGAAGACAGAGGCAAAAAACTCATTGAAGAGCTCTGCCTTATCCCTGCTATCCGTCATTAAGCCCCGCTGCCTGTCCTGTAGGGGTCCTATGCTACCCTGCACCCTCTTTTTGCTCCCAATGTACCTAAAGAAGGACTTTTTATTGTCCTTAATCCCTGCCACTAGCCTGAGTTCTAAAGCTGCCTTGGCGTTCCTGACTCCCTGCAGGTGCGGGCCTAGGAAGTGTAATCCTCCTTGCTAGCTACCCCCTGCTTCCATTTCCTGTATACTTCTTTTTTTTGCCCTTAAGGTATCCTGGATGACCCTGGTTAGCCAAAGGGGCTTATATCCCTGGTTAGCCAAAGGGGCTTCCTGGCCCCTTTGCTCCCTTTCCTCTGCCATGGGATTGTCTCACTCTGAGCCCAAAGGATGGCTTCCTTGAGGAATGACCACCCATCCTGTACCCCCAGAGCACCTAGGCTCTTGATTTCTAGTACCCTGCTAGCCAGTCCCCTGAAGCTATTAAAGTCAGCCTTTTTAAATTTTAACACCTGTGTCCTCCTGAATATAATGTCTGCCCTCCTCTGGATAATAAATTTTATCATTTGGTGATCACTGTCCCCTAAATTGCCTTGAATCTGTAGGTCCCCCACCAGGTCATCCCCTGTGGCCAACACCAATTCAAGCAAGGCGTTACCCCTGATGGGACTCCTTACCTCCTGTGTTAGGTGGAGGTCCTGAATACAGGTTAAGAATCTGCGTGAGTGGTTAGATCTAGATGACTGTTCCTCCCAGCATATGTCTGAGTAGTTAAGGTCCCCCATGACTACCATATCTGTAGACCACACAGCCTCTGAGAGCTGCCTGGAAAATTTCCGGTCTAGCTGATCCTCCTGGTGTGGAGGCGTGTAGTAGACCCCTACCACCAGGTCCCTTTCCCCCCAACTGCCTTGGATCCTAACCCACAGTCTCTGCTTGACCAGGTTCTGATCCCAGTTTGATTAGGGAAGATGTGCACTGTTCTTTGACATAGAGAGCAACACCCCCTCCTGTATCTCTCCTATACAACCTATAGCCCTCTATTCCTACCACCCTGTCATGAGTAGAATCCCACCAGGTTTCAGTTAGTCCCACTAATTCAAAATTATTGCTCGCAAGCAAGAGTTCAAGTTCCTCCTGCTTGTTTCCCATGCTCCTAGCATTTGTATGTATACACTTAATTCCCCTGGTGGCTGCCCCTGGAACCCCCTTATACTGCTGTCTAGTAGGTTCTTTGATACTTACCTGGGCTGATCTTGTGTGTATCTCATGGTTCAGTGTTCTGTTGATTCCTCCATCCTCGTCCTCCTCTTTCCCCGAAAAACCTAGTTTAAAGCCCTCCAGAGGAGATCCTCCAACCTGAAAAACAACACATGCTTACCTTTTGGGGGAGAGATGAAGTCCATCCCATCCGAGCATGTCTTTTGTTCAGAAGTATGGGTCATGGTCCAGAAAGCCAAAGTCCACCTCATAACACCAGCTCTGAAACAAGAAGTTGACCTCCCTGATGCAGGTCTCATGGTGTTGTCCACGTCTGCTCATGAAACCTGCATCAGGGAGGTCAACTTGTGGCTTCAGAGCTGGTGTTACAAGGTGGGTTTCGGCTTATTTGCAGCTTTGTGAATGAAGGCAGGCTAAAGAGCTGGCTTAGGACTCAGATTCATGCTTGTAGTAACCATGCCACAATCTCTACCATAATGGAGCCATCCACCATAGTAAAGCTAAACACAAACATATGTGGTTACAGAACTAGAACATGAGATAGAAGGGCTTACAAAAGGAGGAATGACTTCAATTTTCATCAATATGTAGTAGGCTCACTTTTCAGAGCCTGAGTTGTGTCCCAGGCTTGAGATCCTGCTGTTTTGATTGGTGGAGCCCATCCACCAGTCAGAAGGCAGCAAGAGAAATAAAGTCACACCCCTTTCCTAAGGGGAGGGGGAGAAGAGCTTCCTCAGACCTGATTGAAGTCTGTAAACTGTCAGGTCTGGAAAACTTCAGGGGCGGAGCCTGGAGTGTAAAAAAGGAGCTGTGTGCCCAGCCTGAGGGGCAGATGCAGTGAAGGACTCAAGAAGAGCAGAGCCAAGAAAAGATGGGGAGCTCTCCCACAGCAGGCAACAGGCCCAAAGCTCCTGAAACTGCCACTGGAGGAACAGCCTTGGGAGTGGTGCGAGACCACTCAGGCTGCTGATGGTGCACAGGAATGGTGCATGGAGATCTGGCCCTGGTATGTGTGAGACTGCTTGGGCCCATCACGGTGTGTGGTTCAGTGCACAGAGCCCAGGCTCGGGGAGCTGCAAGTGGCAGCTCAAGTCTGCAACCCCAGAGGGCCAGCAGGCCACACAGTGTGCAGGGGGGCACACAAGAGAGTGGAGCCAGGGAGCAGAGGGGGCTGTTTGGGTTAGCCACCCAGCATAAGGACAGATAGCCAGAGCCTGAAGGGCCCAGCCTGTGCCAAAAGAGCCCTCAGTGCCAAGCCAGGCCATGGGGAAATAGTAGCGCTGCAGTGTGAGGTCCAGCAGCCAGGAGCCAGCAGCAGTGGTGCAGCAGCTGAGAGGAGTTGAGCCCTCAGTGCCCAGAGTGGGGCACAGGGTGGGGAGGAGCCCATCAGTGCAGGAGAGGCCTGGAGAGGTGCTCCAGAAGAGGAGACCCCATCGAGCTGTGCCCTGACCACCATCACCTGAGGGAACATGAGTCATTGGGGCCTTGTGTCCCACAGGGGAAGGACATTTGGGGCAGGCAAACCCAGAGAAGGGGCTGAGTGAGCAGCCCCCCACCTAGTCAAGGCCCTAAGGGGAGGGGCCCCTGGTGCTTCCTGGACACCCCCCAAGGGACCCCATTGGAAGGAAGACTATCTCTTGCCATGGGTCAGGGACTATATTAAGGAGTAGGTGTTATTAAGATTGTTCCTGTTTGTACCTTATATTTTGTAATTGAAATGTTGTATTGTGATATTGTATTGTGTTGCTGCTGCTGAAATTGTTTTATTGTGATGGGTAAATAGTGTTATTTAGGGTATGACCTTGGTTATTGGTTAATATTCACTGTGTAAATATATGTATATGTTATTTAGTTTTATGATTATGTACATAACTCAATAAATTGTATATAGTTAAGAACTTTGGGCTTGGGCTAACTCTATAGAGGAAAGAGGGATCCGCTCGAAATTCTGGCATCCCTCTCACAGTACCCCCTCCTGCCTACCCATCCCATGCAATTGAGAATAGGGCACACCCTCGGGTATACTTGGGTTACAAATAGAATTGATTGTTTCCATGTTTGCCAGTGTTTGACAATTTTATGTTCAAAACTTACACTGCAGTTACCAAACTGAATCTTGAAAGACAATTTTGCTAAACAAATGTCTGTGACATTCTCAATTAAATTTTTGATAAACATTGTGAAAAATATTGAAAATAAGCACATTTTGGTATGTGAAAAATAAACATTTTGACAATGATAGGGGGTCCTTTTCCTGAAGAAAAAAAAAATCATTTAAAAGTCAATTTGTGATTAAAAACCTTTAAGCTAAACTGAACACGCTAATCTGAAAGATATTTTCCAGCAGGGTTTTTTAAGTTAATTTTACATATTTATAGTCCAGAAGTGCCAGAAGGGAAAAGGAAATAATAGAAAGCTATGCTTTGCTTTAATAGCTTTTTTAAAGTTAACTGTCAACAGATGCTTTGAACAGTTTTTATAATAATTACAGAGCACTAATGAATAAAACTACATGCAAGTAAAGAGGTAGTCCAAAACCAAAACCTCAGAACTGAGCAGTCTTGAACTTTGGAAGTACTGTAATTAATTATTATTATAATTATTACAGAGCACTAATGAATAAATGAATACACAGATATTATTATAATAATTACAGAGCACTAATGAATGAAACTACATGTAAGTGGAGAGGTAGTCCAAAACCAAAACCCGAGAACTGAGCAGTCTTGAACTTTGGAAGAAGTTTGCTGAGCTGGCCAAAAACTTGTTTTTAAATTTACGGAAATGACAAATTTGTAAAGTATTTTTTAAAAATCCATAGAATATTCATATATAAATGCTTGCTCTGGGGCACCGCCCCACATATTGTGGACATGCAAGACACACATGGCTACCACATTCCTGGTCAGCAATATTGTAAGCAATCCTATCTATTTCCCCCAAACTCCATAACCCACCTCTCTCTCTCATTACATTGCACTTTTTCTCCAGTCTCCTGCCTAACTTTTTCCTCTGATGTCATTGATATATCAAGGCACTAGTGTTCACCTCTCCAGAGTGGTATAAATTGAAGATACTCTATTTCCTTTACTCCCTGCAGAGATTTTTTTCAGCTTTCTCCCACAATCCCTAAATATGTAGAAACCTCTCGATGACTGTCATTAACTCCTTTCTCTACCTATTTAAAATAAATTCCAGGTTTCACAAGAGGCAAGAATATTTTTGGCAATATCTTTTCTTGGGCCACCTGTATTGTTGGGAGAGATGCTCTATTTCTTCTACCATCTGTATGTGGAAGATTTACTATCCATAGGCAAATTGCCTTCAGCTGCTAACCTGACTACCTACTCTTTCCACTCAACCCTTGACCCCCTACTCCATAAGGGAATGGCAACAGGCACAGCCAGGGACTCCAAAGCTGCACTGTTCTATTCAGATGTCATTTGGGAGTATAGCAATAGACACTGATCCTCTGCGGAAATCCTTTGATGGATATATAGAGAGTGTGATTTATTAAAGAAGATCTCAGAGCATCCACACTACTGGATCACATTTCCTGTTTGCTACTCAAGGATGCAAAACCTTCTGCACACTGATGAGTTTCTTGGGGGCGGGTAACCTGTGCCATCAAGCTGGTGGCACTTCCTCAGGCAGGTTTTTAGGACATAATTTAGCTTGGTTTAGATAGGTTTTGGTTTGGATTTACACACCTGGTATAACAGGGAGCCAGGGGTTCCCGTTCCTTTAAGAGAGAAACTGCAGCAGGTATGTCCCCAGACAGGTGAAGATTCTGGGATAGATGTAGGAGAATAGGCAGCCAGGGACCCATAGGCTGACCCATAGACTGCAAGACCTTTTGTGTGGCTAACTGCCTAGGAATTGGACAAGAAGGCAGAGCCCTAGGTAGGCAGCAAGGTAATTACTGCAACTTGACCAGAAGAACAGCAGTAGCCTGCTCTAGAGGCTGAGAGGAACAACAGCAGCCCTTCAAGAGAACACCTGACCAGAAGGCAAGAAGCCCAGGGGATATAAGCCTGGGTCCCTGAGGCAGAAGGGCCAGTGCAGCCCTGGACTGTCTAGAGAGAAAAGCTCCTGCTAACTCAGCAGAGAGCAGAAGCTGCAAACTGGGTCAGGTATTCCCAGGAGCTAAAGGAGCCAGTAAGTGAGGAGATGGCATCAGCAGCTGTGTGGTGACCCAGAAAAGGGGGCTTTGAGTTCTTGTGTTAGAATGGGTTGCTTATATTTCCATTCCAGTTTTAAACTGGAGGACCAGGTGGCAAAGAGACCACACAATTGTGCCTAAGGGACACACCAGGTGTTGAGCCTTTTTGGGATCAGTGGCATGAGACAGAAGCAGGTTGAGGTTGAGAGGGACAGAGCTGGACCCTAAGAGTGAGACAGTCATCCAAAGGCCAAGAGGGCCAGAGACTGAGCCCAGAGTGCAAGAGGCTGGAGTCTGACAAGAGGCTGGGATGAAAACCTAAGCCATAGTGAGTGGGCCTAAGCTACAAGTCTACAACCAGAGTAACCTCTAGGCTAAGGCTAAGAGGACCAAAGCCTAGGCAGGAAAGTAAATGGCAAGAGGGTGATACCCGCAAGGCATGGGCATGGCTATAGGGGAGGCTGGAGATCATGATTCAGTGCCAGCCAGGCATAAGTAGATCCAGTGGGGCATGAAAGACACCCATGGAGAACTGTGCAGTTTTGGGTTAGTGGGCAGAGACCCTGAGAGGTCAGTTTGGTTGCTTAGATGCAATGAGAACATTCCAAAACTCAGGGGCAGCCTTCCAATCTATGTCAACAGAACATGAAGGCATGGCAGAGGAGATAAACAAGGGAGGTTTATATAGAGAACTGGGAGTTTAGGTAGGATTAAGGTGGCCCATAGGGAGCTCCATGGCCACCTTAGGGCCTATAATGTTACATATGGGCAAAGACTTGATAAACTAGAAAACAGATTTGTATTTTGGACTTCAGAGGTTTCCTGTAACCAAAGAGATAACATTTCTCATTAGTAGAACCAAGTCAAAACAAAAAGAAAAAGTCAAGCAAAAGGAAATCCAGAAAACAGGATATCTGTATAGCAGGCCTTGAGGCAAAAACAAAATCAACAGCCAACTGCCGTGGGGAACAGATGCTGGTACTTAAGTATTTTCCTTAGCCTGACACCTGCCTACTACAGTTAGCATCCAAAAAATAGGCCAGATACATGACTCATTGTTTTTAATTTGTAAGAATTGGAGAGGTGAACTGAGATGAACATTCAGTTTCAATGTTCAAAGATGAATGTTCCCTAGATGCAGTTTGGATGGCTAGATCCACGTTTTTGCTCTGGCCGAAAAGGACAATTTCTGAACCAGGTCTGAATCTGACAATTCCTAGACAATTGTTTAAAACTGGTCCTGATACATCCTTATGTCTAATTAGAATGCTTCTCATGCTCACCTTCTTTGTTCAAAGTAGAAGTGAAAGCATTTCCATTTATTCACTTCCCTCAGCTCAATAAAATAAATTGGAACTAATTCCATCATTTATGTTTTCAAGTTAAGAAATCAGCAAAAATAAACAGGGAAGTAGGCTGTCTGCACTGTATTAATTCAAACTCATGAACAAGTGGGTTCAGGTTTTAAATGATCTGTAAAACCATGTTCTTTATCTACTACCATGAGGATGTAATGACTCATTTCTTTTTCACATTACAGTTATTATTATGGATTCTCCAATATTGAATCTTTTGGGGAAAAATGAGAACAAACTGGCAATTTCCAAAAAAAAGATAGTATCCTCTCTTCCTTTCAAGTTACAAAATGCCAAGTCCATTGTGATCAGTTCTGTAGTTAAAAAATGGGACAAAAATCATCATGGTTCTCCCTTTTATAGTGTAAAATTTTGTAGTGTTAACATTTGCAAAAGTGTTAACCAACTTTATTTATACTAATGTATTGCTCACTCATATTTTTAGATGCTTGCTCTGTGTCTTTTGATTTAAAAAGTCTGCATACTATATTCAGTACCTTATGCAGATAGAGCATGTTGAAAAATGAGAAAATGATCTTATGTAAAAAAAACAACTATTTTTTCAGCATTTAGAATAGATCCACTTATGCTCTTGTGAAATGTTCTGTGATTTTTTTTAAATCAAAATTTAAGTACTTGAACATTTTTTATTATCAGTAAGGATGTGTGTTTTTTATGTAATAAGAATCAGTAATGTGTTCAATACATTTCTGATGAAAACTTTTGCTAAAAATTGTTAATAATGGAAAGTGTCAATAAAGCAAAGGGTTGTCGGTTGTAGCTGTGTTGGTCTAAGGACATATGAAGACAAGGTTCTTTGGGGAAATGTGACATCTTTTATTAGACTAACTAAATAGTTGGAAAAATTGGTCTTTGTACGCTTTCGAGCACAAACACCCTTCTTCAGGCATAGGAAGAGTCTGTTGGTGTTTTGTGTGCTCTCCTGGGTAGAATAGAAGCCAAAATGCAAAATGCAGTCTGTGAAAATACAAATGTGTGGTAGTGAGGATTAGAGGACATGAGAGACAGTAGCTATGAGACAGGTAGGTTGCGGGAAGAAGGAGAGAATGTTGACCTGGTGATAGAATGTAGGTGGTAAAATGCAGACAGGTTACCTGGGGTTATCAGATGTTAGGCAGGTTATAACGTGCCATAAATCCAATGTCTATATTTAGTTTATGATTTTATGTATCCGGTAGATTTATGAAATGAAGTTCGTAGACTTGCCTGTGAAAGGTGTTCTGTAAATTCCCTTTGAGGATTAGAACTGAGAGACTGGAGAGAGAGTGGTTGTCTTGTGAGAAAAGTACACCCACAGATAACTGGATATTTTTGTGAAGGCTCTTTTGAGATTTACAAGGTGACGATTGCAGGTATTCTCAGGGCAAATTTGGTGGTACCAGAGGGCTTGGATGTATATTTCCACAGGACTGAACACCTACAATCCTCTAACTACTACACACAACTCCAAATATGTTTCACAACTATGCAGGAGTACTTAAGAAAAACTTAGAAATCATCTCCTTCATGTAACCTACTCCAAAAGAGATCAACTCAAGAAGGAAATCAACATATGCTACAACACCTTAAAAGAGATCAGTCCAGATATCTTCCCAAACCTTATACAATGTATACAATAAGACTACCAAAGATTTTTTACAACATCCATCCAACATAAAAAGAAGAAATGGAACCAATTATTATAGGAACAACTTTCTCAGCCACAAAAAAACCCATGAGAGAAACAACACCAATACCTTACAACACTCCAACCTCATACTCGATGAAACTGAAGGAAGCAGTCAAACCTCAAATATTATCAATCTGTCCATGCACACACTTACCAAAGCTGAAAAATCTGTCCTCTCTAAAGGATTTAATTTCTGTCCAGAAAAATACCCTTATTAGATACTACAATATGGAGAGTTGAAGAATTTTTCTGACACCTCTGTCCAAGGAATATTTCCGCAACCAAAAGCAGTTCACTTTCAACAACACTTCCTTGATGTTGTCACAGGATAAAAAGATGAATACTAAAAAAATCTAAAAAAATCCATCAGATTGGACACCCCACAGTGGACAAAATTCAAAACTTGACTGCTATATTGACTGCTTCAGGGAAAGAATGTACAGTGAAAGAATCAACAACACCAGCATAACAACCTCTCCCTCTCAGAGAGAAGGGCCATAGAATCGCTAAGATCCAACCACCAAATAGTAATAAAACCAACAGATAAAGGAGGAGCTATAGTTATTCTCAACTGTGAAGACTACATATAAGAAGCCAACAGATAACACTCTGACACCAACTACTACAAAAAACTAAAGGAAGATCCAACTCCCCCTTCCACATTAAAACTCAAAACCACCATCATATCATTTCCATCTGAACTACAAGAAAAACTACAGAATTTGATCCCCTCCACTACCCAACCCAGGAACTTTTTACATGCTCCCAAAAATCCACCATGGATGTTACCAGCTTATACACCAACATCCCACACCAGGATGGCATCCAAGCCTGCCTTGCATATCTGTAAGAGCAAGATTAGAACTCAGAGTACAAACTAAAAGATATTACTGAACGTATACACTTCATCCTCACATACAACTTCAGTTTCAATAACCAACACTTCTTCCAGACCATGGGCACAGCTATGGGCATCAAAATGACCCCACAGTATGCCAACCTTTTTATAGGCCATCTGGTAGAAGAATTCCTCAAGAACTGCACCATCAAAACCATGCTATATTTAAGATATATAGATAACATCATCATCATTTGGACTGAAAACCTGCAGTCTCCAATTGATTTCCACCACAAATTCAATAATCATCACCCTTCCCTCAGACTCTCTCTTGAATACTCCAGAACCAACTTTTCCTTTTAGATACTATGATCAATATCCAAAATGGTAAAATACAAACCACCATATACAAGAAATCCACAGACCAACATACGTATCTGCACAGAACCAGTAATCACCCTAAATGCACCAAGCCCTTCAGTACCACTGGCTTTGCATTGAGCAGAATGCCCATGATCATCACCTCATAAATCTCAAAAGGGCTTTCACCCAACAAGGACACTCCTCCAGAGAGAGAGATCAAACTTTTGAAAGAGCCACCCAGATACCAACCATTAAGAGTTGCTTCACTACAAAAAGAAAATCCCCATGAATTGCACACCATTACTTATGACAGGCCATCCTTCCCTAGAACCTATATGGAAAATTCTCAAACAATTGCAACCCATACTAGAAAAAGACCTGATTCTTAAGGAGATCTTTCCAGAACCACCCATCTTAGCCTTTAAATAACCATTGAACCTCGCCAACCTCATCAGCAAAAGCAAAGTTCCTATGGTCCAAAGCACACCAAATAGATGCAGACCATGCCAGGACAAGAAATGTAAAACCTGCCGTCACATCTCCAACACTTCCACAATATATACACCCCACAACAGAACCATCACCATTCCCGGATCTTACTCCTGCACCTCCAGAATTGTAATTTATCTCATCCAGTGCACTAAATTCCCCGATGGAAAATATGTAGGAGAAACCAAACAACAACCATGTACATGAATGAATGCACATCAAAAATCTATCAAGGACAAAAATTCAATTACCTGTAGGTATACATTTCTCACAAGACAACAACTCTCTCTCCAATCTCTCAGTTCTAATCTTCAAAGGGAATTTACAAAACACCTTTCATAGAAGAGCCTATAAACTTCACTTCATAAATCTACCAGATACAAAAAAATCATGGATGAAACATAGACATTGGATTTATGGCACATTATAACCAGCCTAACATCTGATAACCCCAGGTAACCTGTCTGCATTTTACCACCTACATTCTATCACCAAGTCAACATTCTCCCTCCTCTTCCCTCCCCCCACCTACCTATCTCGCACCTATTGTCTCCCATAGCCTGGGATCCTTACCACAATGCATCTGTATTTTCGCAGACTGCATTTTGCGTTTTGGCTTCTATTCTACCCAGGAGAGCACACAAAACACCAACAAAATCTCCCTATGCCTGAAGAAGGGTGTTTGTGCCTGAAAGCTCGCAAAAAAACAGTTTTTCTAACTATTTACTTTCTTTCTAATGAAAGATATCACATTTACCTGAAGAACCTTGTCTGTTAATAAAGCCAACAATTTTTGTGAAAAAATCTTATTTTTGCAAAAAGCCTCTTCCTAAACAAAAATAACTGTTTAAAAAATTCAACGAGCATGATCCAAAATGGATTTTTGAAAAGACCTGTCTGAGAGGTCTATGTCAATCAAAAGGAAATGCATTTTTCTTTCTTTTCCACAATATATACCCAAGCACAGTTTTAGCATATTGTACCATAAAGAAATGTGTGGGGAAGAACTGCTTTCATCATTCAGCAGCATGCTGGTAGCACTAAGTTGTTAGCACTAAGTGATGCAATTAAGTGTTTCTCAGAGTGATCTTCATACATAATTACAGTTCCATTTTGAACTAAGCTTCACTAATAACACTGTACCTGCTCTGTAATTAGGTGACTACCTTGTATTTCTAATGTACTCATATAAGTTGTACAGCAAAAACTAGTTACACAGCTACACTGTAAAATGCCATCTCTCACTGAGACACAGTAGAACCCATATGGTCAATACAAAATATACTTTAATACCATTTACAGGACTAAAAAGGATTAGAACAACTTCTTTTTGAAAAGCATAATTATATTTTAAATTGCACATGTCCTATTTGGCTTCAAATAAACAATTCTATTTTACCATGCAATCTTCTATAAATCTACAATCTACCAGCCAATCTTCTTTATTATAGGTAGTATGTTATCACCTAGAGGCCCAAGGGGCCCATTGTGTTAGCCGCTGTATGAATACAGACCAAGATGTTGCACTCTTCACACAAAAGAAGCCCAGGTGAGAGCTGGAGTGCAGAAATAGGCATAAGAGATATTTATGTGGGTCTGTATGTTTAAATTTGTATTCTGTATCGCTCACAGGCTGTAGGTACCTTACAGTATTCATGTTAAACCATCTTAATAAGTTAGTGAAGGAATGCACTCAGTGAGCCCAGTAACCTTAACTAGGGTTAAAGATAAATTCATGTTCCTCAAATTATTCTGTTCTGTCAAAGGCAAAACATTTTGCAGAAATACATTGATTTTGATTAAATCTTTTACCAGAAACTTTCTGAGTTACAGGGTATGGCCTATGGTCACGTTGGATGAAACAGAAAGATAGGAAGAAAAACAAATGAGCAACAAACTTTGATATGAAAATGGCAATTTCAACACAAATGTGTTTTTCCTATTGGGAAGGTGTAGTTTTTTCTTTTTTAAAAAATTCAGAACAGACTTTCATTCCAATTTTGAAATGCCAATGATCATCATGAAATTAACTGTCACCCTTTAACCATTTCTTTCCCTGGACCATAGTTCTCCACTGCCTTACAGTTTGTGCTGCCGTTTATACCCATACAAATCAGTGGCACATTGCATTGATCACATGCCAGTAAGATGGCTGAATAAGCAACTGACTGAAGATCAAGAAAGCAGAAATATTTAAGAGAGACCCACATTTGACAATTATGGAATACTGGACTACATGAATAACTGGTAAAAATGTTCAGATGAAGACTCCCACTGCCACTAACCCAAATAAGACTGGATTTGCCAAGTAAAAGAAAGTTTGCAGGAATTGGAGAGCATAGAAAAATGGTTCTGTGGCTATGCAGCAAAACATATTTCATATTCTGAGCTATTATTCCCTAATGCACAGATGCTCAGTGGCAACCCTAACATGTTCACCCCAATGGAAAAGAAGTGCTAGATCTTCTACTTGTGCCTGTTGGACTTGACCTTCCATGGTGAACATACCACAATCTGAATGCCATTTAAGTAATTTGTGTAAGTACCATTAGCACTCAGAAGAGCATTGAACATGAAGACACAGTGCTGCTCACTGGGTAATTATAGGTTTGCCAAATAATATATTTTCCTCATTAGCATTAGAAGAGTGATTGAGAATTGCTCTAAATGTAAACATATGGATGTGGGTGACTCTTCCCTGATATCACTGTTTTGTTGTGAGCAGCATAAATCAGAGAAGTGCAAAAAGGGATTTATTTTTAGAACATGTTTTCTGTGAGTTTCTATAGATCTGAAAAAAACAAATGGAGAATAAATTTTCAGGGAAACATGAAGTGTCCATGTCTATTTTCAAGGAAAAGTTTAGAACAATGAACTAGCCTCTCTCTAACATGCATATTAAATATAACTCCAGGTCCTGTTTCAATCCGTACAAGATCATGAGTTAAACAGGATGTAAATCACTATAGTATTTAAACACATCTAATTTAGAAACATAAGAACATAAGACTGGGCAAGTCCTCCTGGGTCCACGAGTCAAAGTGCAGGCACCACATCATATGCATTGATTACACTCTGGGAAACTGATCAAACTTTTTTATATTCTGAGGCAGATCCAGAGGCTAAGTTGCTACAGGCTAGGAGAAAAGACATCATGGACTCAATGAAAAATAAATGATATCCATGCATTCTAGATTAAGTGCAAAAAACATCTTTAAGCACAAAGAACGCTTTCAAGAGAACTTTGGATGTTTATCTTGCTGGGATCTTATGACCCCAGCTGACTTCCTGCCCCTGGGGCACAGGGCTGGACTCGATGATCTTCTGAGGCCCCTTCCAGCCCTAATATCTATGAAGTCTATGAAATCTATGAGAACCAGAGCCTTAGTTGATCTGGAACCAACCCAAAGAAGCCAACAAAAAGTATGGGAGTAAGCAGGTAAGCTCTACTAGCAATAGCAGAAACAATGGCAGTAGCTGGCAAAAGTCCCAAAAGTCCCCTTGCAATATTGGCAATGCATGTTTCTCATCTTTCAGCTGCTGAGGTTTCTCTCTATATCCACTGTGTGAAAAAGTGGAACAATGTATATGTTGAACAAGCACATAAACAGGCTACTTCAAGGCAAAAGGGGCAGGAATTTATGATGAGTCAGTTGCTCTGCAGAAATGCCCCATCTACTTCTTTCAGGGATCTATTTTGTGCAAAATGGAGTTTATTATCTACCTAAGAGGACTTCTACCATCTTTGATTTCTCCTCAGCCTGATGAAGGGTGCCCAAAATCTTTCAAAGAAATACATGTTTTGCTACTTTTTAGTTGGTCTAATAAAAGATATCATCTCTAAACCAAGAGTTTTGTTTTTCCCATCTACTTCTTATCCTTTAATAAATGGAAGCTAACCTATGGTAGCTTAGTTCTGTTTTGCTGGTCAGAGCAAATGAAAGGTTGGCTTTCATTAGTTCAGGGCAAGAAGGCACACAGGCAGTTACTGTGGAACAGTTCCTGGGTTGGCAAGCAAGTCAATCGACCAGTCAAATAATGTCAATTAACTGGTCAATTTACCGCCTATTATGTGACCTCAGTAAAAAAATGTCAAATATACCATAAACAACATCCTGGTGTAGTTGGCAGCTATCTTTTTATTGAACCGTAGTTCCATCAGTTAACAAAGGATAGAGGGAGGGCTCCTTGACCCTCAGGACTAGAGGAATTAAGGGACACACACTCCATTTAGGAGCAGGCACTCCCTGCCTTTTCCTCTCCCGTGAGCTTTCCCCTCTTCCTTTCCCTTCTCCCCCATTAAACCATGTGGGGCTGCAGGAGCTATACTGTCCTGAGGAAAGAACCCAAACCAGCAACACAAAAAAAAAAATCCTACTGGCCATCTGCTGTGACTGCAGGCATCTCCAAATGCAAACAGCAATATGCTTGAAAAGTTGGCCTGCTGCTTGTTTAGCATATCTGCATTTTAATAACTGATTTTTGTCTTTTATACTTGTCATGTGTGTTTTATTTCTGTTTGATTTTTTTTTTTTTTTTATAACTGTACAAGCCAACCCTGGAGCTTTGGTAATGCCATGCACATTTCAATTTACCTGACATTCATAGTTATAAAAAATCATTGTAATTTTTTAGAATTTAATTTGTTTCAGTATAACAGTTAATTGACTTTGGGGGGGTTTGGAATTCACATAAGTATCTAACCTACTGGAGATTAAAATCTCTCATCATTGTTCTAATAAATTATTACTTAAAATATTTGACCCTTATTTGACAATATTTAAGACAATTTGACCATTTTTTTTGACTGGTCAAATACTCAGCCTTAAGCAGCTGATGCTCTGCAACTCCTCATACCTTTTGACCTTGCATTAAGTTGTGTGTCCATGCTTTTGAATCTCTGTCACATAACACTTGCAACATTACAGTTCTGGGCTCTCTTCAGAACTTTATTGGTTAGATTGTGTGTGTCCAGAACCAATGAGTTCAAAGATACTGACGGGAGAACACTGACCAAAACTGAAGAGATATTGTAAATACTATGCACAAATTACTTTCGCTCTTCTATCTCAAACTAACATTCAGTGATCATTCTGTTAGGTGTTGTATACACATTTAATAGGATAATCACTGCCTCTCTGAGTAGCTGTAGTGGTGCGTACCACAAAAACCACTGGATGTTTGAGTTTTGCAACCACGCTATTGGTTAATGCCCATTTTCAAAGGAAGGAATAATTTAGAAGGTTTAAAATGTAACAAAGTTTTATGTTTGGAAATTTAAATTTAACTTCTGAAGAACACCATAGATGAGGGAGAACACCTGAATTCCAGTTTTCAGGGTGGATCTCACTTCAGTAGGAGGCATGCAACAGGGGGGAAAAAGGGCTACAGTTCTAAAAAGACAATGTGAAAATGTCAAACTATTTGTAATTAGTGGCCACAAAATTTCAAGAACTGTGCACATAATTAAGGGAGCAAAATTTCTCAGACAAGATCCGCAATAGGGAAATGGAGACATATCTACCTATCACTATTTGTTATAAAATGTCATGGCATTTTAAGAAGCAATCACATGCAACTAAGAGCCTGTTTTTAAGTGTAACCATGCTTTTACCCTGCCTTTTATACAGATATATCCTATTTTCTGGTCATCTGTAAATTGGACAGTCTGTTTGGAACAAGAACCATCTTAAAATTGTCTGGTTATTGTTGGTTCTGGATTTAGGACCCAGATACCTTGTTCCAGGGGGCCCTCATACTGACCAGGACATTTCCATTCGATAATAGGCAAATTTATTGATACATAGTGATAACAAAAAAGAAGCAATAAAAACAATCAAGCAATCCTATATGTCTACCAAATCCTAGGGCTGTCTTCAGAATCAAAGTATATCTGGCCAGGACACAGGCTTCACTCTGAGGCTGTCTCTTAGGTGTCAGATGTCAGCAAGTCGGCAGCCTGGAGGTGGGATGGCGAGGCCCACATCCCCCCTCCAGTAGGGTGGATGAGACAGGCTGGTGGTGTGCCCTCTGTCCATAGTGGCCTTGGGGATCATTCCAGATGGAAGGGGACGGGGACCCCTCTCAGGGAGGAGGAGGAGGAAGAACAATGAGGAGGGGCAGGGAGGGAGGACAGGGAGGACTTTGTTACTCTCAAGTCTCTGCTTTTGTATTCTTCTTCCCTCCTGATGCCTCTTGATCCGTGGCTATCACTGGTTGGTCCCTGCGTGTATTTGTTATACACCCACATAGCTTATCCCATGCACACATACTAATTTGGTCTTTCCAAGCCTTTTCCTAGTTTGGTCTGTTTCCCCCAAAACCAGGACTCAGCCCCCCCTGCTCTGGGGCCTTGTTAGCTGGTGCCACTTTATCTCATGTTATGGGCAGTGTAGTACATGTCCCTAATTCCCAGATTGTTTTCCAGACTATGTGTCCTCGTTGGCCTTGTTGTGTTAGACAGCCTGTCTGCTTCCAAGGCTGTGCGAAACTGTCTGACTGTGTGACCCAGACTCTTAGAAATCAATTAACCCCTACTGCCCATCCTAAACCATTCTAATGCATATACATATACCTGAAAGTCAATTCCCACCGCCAAAGCAAACCTTTAAATACCATTTTCTAAGCTAACAGTTATATTATTTATTATTTGTGTAGTGTTACCCGAGTGTTTGCCTCTTACTGACAAAAATGGCTCTGGAACAAACCGACTTCTGTAATACCAAATAAAAATGTTTTGAAAACCTGAACAAGACTGACAAAAACTACATTACCAAAAAAGTTACTTTTTCTTCACCATGGTTTAGACATCAATTGTATTTACCAGAGCATGAGGTAGGCAAAAGGACCATGTATAAACCTTTTCCTACCTTTACTAGTCATTACTTTTTCTCCAAAGAGACAGCAGTAATAAGTTTTAAGCACAGTTGTAAAGCAATTTTCACCTAAAACTGGTGAAAGAATAAGAAAGGTGATATCTACAATTTTACTCACTGGCTTATTTAACCCCAATATGACTCATGGAAATATTCAGTGGGTACATGTGGATTTGTTATTAAGAAAAAATATAGCTTTGAGTCTGCATTGAAAAAACAAAGTGCTACCCACCTGCTGAAGATGAATAGATTGATGCTTTAATAGAGACAGCTTCATATGACAAATCAATACCTATGCTTCAGAATAAAGAGGATGAACTGAGGACAGGTGGAAAGGAAACTGTTTGATGCCTACTTCATCCTAAATTGAGAATAAATTCTGTTGTGGCCTGGCACTACTGCGTGGCTGGAGAGCTTGAGAAGAAAATCCAAACCAAGGCAGTCAATGTGGTATATAATCATCCCCTACCTTAACTACAGATATTTATGCGGTATGCTCAGCCTAAGTAGTGCTTTTGTAGCACCCTAGTATAAATGCTGGTGAGATACTATACTGAATACACCAAGTGGCCTACAATGGGAACTCCTAGTTGACAGCTCTTAGCAAGGACCCATCATCTGGTAGGAACTAGAGTTATCATGGCAGAGATCCCTTTCTCTTATGGTGATGGGAGGAAAAACTGAGACTCACAGTGACTCCCTCAGATGAAGAAAAGACTTTCCTTCAGAGAAAAACTGAGTTAAAGAACCTGAATTCTACTGCTCCTCACTTCTAAAACAGTTCCAAAGGTTTCCTACAAAGTATCAGAGTAATCAGGTAATCAGAGTATCAGAGTAATCAGAGGAATATGGGATGGGAGGAGGTACAATTATGTGCATCAGAGACCCGTTTCGAACAAATCCCTAACTTCCTGAGATTGCACTCCTGCCCAGGAGGCACAGAGTCAATCTAATCCTTTTTCACACCAACCTTGATCTTTCTCAGAATGGATCAGCCCTGTGAGAAAGCTAGTTTATGGAATAATGAATGCATAGAACACCCCTGGTTCCTAAGTGATCATAGGCTAAAACTTGTTCTTAGAGCATTTCATCTAAAAACCATGAAAATAAGGCCAAGTATCTGCAAATACCTTAGCAAGTTCATAACCAAAAGCATACAAGTAGGCCCATAAGCTTCAATAAGATTATATACATGGTTTAAACTAAGCAGTAATGAAAATGTTTGCAAAATTGCAGCTCGAATCATAAAACCAAAGATACTATGGGAATTATAGCTACCCCCTTTTTCCTGAGAAAGCATTCAGGAAAATCTGCAAGTAAGTATGACACAATCATTTAATTCAAATTAAATTTGCATATCTCGATTCTGGTAACTATTGAAAGGATATCTATTGTTTTTAATTTTCTCATAATATAATTTTGGCTTCTTCATGAAATTGTTCTGTTCATTAGTGGGCTGAAATATATATAGAAAAATAAAATTTACTGTGCCAATTCATGTAATTCTATTATTGATTCCTTTCTTTCTGTCCCTTTGAAATGCTGCATTCCCCCTGCATGCACAAGTTTCTGCAAGATGCTTACTAATTAGTAACATTTTACACATACACCCAGAAACAGACAGCTATGGGATGAAACAGCGTGCAGAAAGATTTTGTTGGCATGAGTTTGGAATGGCTGCATAACTCAGACACTTCATCACCATTTGTTTATATTTGAGGGCAATGATATATTGTTCACAGTTCCTGGATTCCTTTGGTCCTGTATTCATCAATTAATTGTGAAATTAGATGAAGTCAAAAGATGTGATTATAAAAAATTAAAATCAATCTATATCCTGTCAAATTGATATCGAAATCATTCCAGATTAGTTCAAAATACTCCTTATATGTCCTTATTTATGTTGTGTATGTCCCACATATTCTATATACAGACACTTTTAAGAATAATTGAGTCCTAAAATATTTCAGTAGTGCTATTTTTCATATCCCTCCTTTACTATCATAAGAAAATAGTTCGCTCAAGAACAGAGCAACATCTTGGGGAAAGAGCACGCTGGCCATGTCCACATGAGCCTGAACATTTGGTTCCCTGGGGAATGCCTGTGCCACGTGTGCACTGGCATGTGGCAAGTTACCCTGGGTGGAGTAGGGGAGGCTAGGGCCAGCACTGTGCTGGCCCCAGCAGCCTTACCTGGGATCCTGGGGTCCTCCCGGGGCTCCAGCAGTGGCAATTCTGCCACATAGAGTCTAGCTGGCAGCCACAGTGTGACTCCAGGCAGCCCTCTGGGTGGATATCCAGGGGTCAAAAAAACCCACAGAAAAAAAAGGTGGAGCAGCAAATGCGGGGCCAGCACTCACTTTCAGTGCAGAGACAATCTGAATGTGTGGTATGTGGCACCACAGACATGTTTGCAATGCTATATACTGCATGGCCATGGTCGTCTAAATGCAGCCACTGGGTGCATCTACATGAGCTGTTTTACTGCTAAGTAGCATAGTTTGCTGCACAGTAAATATGCATATCTACATTTATGTGTGCTGCCTTCTCTGCTTTTTTTCCATGTGGGTTTTTTGAACCTGGGATCTCCCAGGGTCAAAAAAAACCCCCAAACCCTGCACAGCAAGGTAGCAGCGTGGGAAATGCCTGAATGTGCAGTTTCTACAACAACACATACCACATGGCCGCGCTTGTGTGGATGTGGCCATTAGCTTCAAAGAGCTATGTCAAATTACAGCACCTGAGAAGCACCTGTACTTTCTTTATTTCAGTTTGAATTCAGTGTATATCCTTGAGGTTTTGGAGGTGCTTCAAACACTCAGGCCACAGTATGGTTTGTACCTACATTATCCATGAGTGAGGAAAGTCACTGCCCATTGTGATTTTCAGTATTTCCTTTTGGATGTCCTCTTTCTTTACAGAAGTGATAGGGTGGCCTTGCTTCAATAAATTCTTAATGCTGACAAAGTTACTAACTCCTAACCTGCATCAAGTCTCTTTCACTCTCATTCTCTTTCCTTTTTTTTTTTTTTTTTTTTGAGAAAGATGGCTAAAGTTGTGGTAGGGCAGGTCTGGTGAATTCTGGTGCCCTCAGGGGTCAAGCCAGGTGAAAGATAGATGGAGAGGAATGGACACAAAAATCTCAAAGGTAATTAAAGTGCCTGAAGGCCTGGATAAACACTTAGTAAGGTAATTGGGAGAGTTTAACTACACCCACAAAATAAATCACAGTTTCTCATTTTAATATGAACTGGTTAATTTCCTTTATTTCTCGCCTGCCACAACTTTGATGGAGTAAGGTAGAGAACTAAACACAGTCCCGAGAAATGAAGAAGATATCACATCTGTGGTTCAGCAAAATAACTCTTCTGCACTGTTATTATGTCCCTCCTAGACAACTAACATCTTAGATATATTTAGTTTCCTCTCTCTTTGGGAACTCTCACTGTCTTGATTGCTTGCTCTGTTCTCCTCTGTATGAATCTCAAGCAAATGGAAATCCTGTGCCACCTTGTATTTTCTACTGATATCAAAATGTGGGGTTCTCTTCCCTCTGTTAATCCTCATCCACTCTTGTTTCTTTCTCTTTTATGTCCCCAGGAAGGTGCTAGATGTCCCCAGGTATCAGCCTTACCAACTCAAAGGTTTCCATCATCACCTCATTTCAGCTTCCCAGGTAAGTATCTCTCCAGGACCCTTCTTCCGTTCCCTTCTCTCTGCCATCTGTCATCTCTCTTATAGTCTCTCCATATTTCTTCTCGGTTTCTTTCTTCTTCTTTCAGGAAATAATTCTGGTCTCCATTCCCCTTTAAATCCTTCCGACCATTCCCTGCATTTCTTGCAGCTGGCACTCTTACCTCGCTCCCTCCGCACATGCAGCTCTTTGTTTTTGTTTTCATCCGGGTCCCTCTCTCTTCCATCTGGGTATCCCTGCCCCTTTCTTTCCTCGGGCTCATTGCCAAGGTAAGTTCTCTGTTTCCCTTTGCTTCCCTGGTGTTCTGTGTTGGGGCAGACTTGTTGTCCTGTCACAGTAATACAATAAAAAAAAGACTTATCAATGTGCTCAGGGAAAGAATAGCACAGTTGATCTGATACTTGAAATGTTTATTCACTAATGAAAGAAGTATGGGGAACAAACAGGAAGAATTGGAGGTCCTAGTAAAAGCATAGAATTATGATGTAATTAGGATTATGGAGATGTGGTAGGATAGTTCACAAGACTGTTCACGAAGGATAGACAGTGGAAAAAAGAATGTGTTGCCCTACATCTAATGGTAATGTGCATGTGTTCAGGGTACAGTACAAAGTAGAAGGTAGGCCTGTTGAAAGCTACTGGGTAAAGGTCAGAGTGGAGAGTAGCAGAAGAGATGTCATACTGGGCATGTCTAATTATCTGCACAGTAAAAGTTGCATGTCTACACATGCACCTCTATTCAGCCAGAGTAGATTGTAGACACTGCTCCAGCTGGCTGGGCATGAGGCTGCTTCAGCGTGGGAGCAGCCTGCTAGCTAACCCCACACTGAAGTGCTGTCATGCCCCAGCACCCTCATCCCCACTGCAACACATTTTGCTGGGGGGAGCAGGCCTGGGCTGCCAGCCTGACCCCCCATGCTCCCTGTCAGCTGGGGTTGCTCTGACTGAACTTAGCATGCCATGCTTCCAGCACACATGTAGATGCAGTGCCCAGGAGCTCTGGCAGAACTCCAAGAGCTCTGGAGTTTCTTCAAGTGCCCTAGTAGCACATGTCGACAAGCATACTGGGTGTCTTCTGCAGGCCTCCAAACTAGGAGAAGGAAGTGGTTGAGGCCTTTTTTAAACAACTGATAGAAACTTCCAAATCACAGGACCTGGTTCTCATGGCGGGCTTTAATTATCAGGATAACTTCTGGGAGGGAAATACAGCAGTACACAAGCAGTCCAGCATATTCCTGGAGTGCGTTGGGGATAACTTTTTGATAAAAATGGTAGAATGAGGGGTGAATCTCTTCTTGACTTATTGCAGGCTGAGAAAATGAAGGTGGAAGGTAACTTGGGTGACAGTGGGCCTTGAGTAGCCTGATACTACCGCGCAGTAGCATCACATGACAAAAACCATGACACTATGCTACTGCACAGTAGTATTAGGCTACTGTGGAGTAGTGTCACAAAAAAGCATTTGCCAGTGCTACTGCACAGTAACTCCAGTTACTTCACACATATTTAGTAATTGTTTGTTACTTGTACTTTAGTACACTTGTTTATTACTTGTGTGTTAGTACATATTTAGTATTTGTTTATACAAGTACTAAACACATGTACAGTAACCACTATGCAGTAGTAAGCCATGTAGACATGGCCAGTAACCATGAAATGATAGAGTTGATACTATGGGGAACAAGGAAGGAGAGCACCAGAACAAGGACACTGGACTTGAGAAAGCAAACTTTAACAAACTGGTCGCGATATCCCTTGGAAGGCACATCTGAAGGTAAAAGGAGTTCAGAAGAGCTGGCTCTACTTTAAGGAGACCCTCTTAAGGGTACAGAAGCAAGCTATCTTGATGTGACAGTGTCATGACCCAAAGGCATGATTTTGTGTGTGCTTTGGCACCAGAATTATCCCCGCCAAGTTGCAGCTTCATTGCACGCGAGAGTTTCCTGTCGTAGAGGAAAACCCCGGTGCAGGGACGAGTTTCCCGCCTTTTCTGCAGCTTCTTTTGCAGAGTGCATTGCTCATGTTGTGAGAGGAATGCACGGTGCAAAAGAGTTCCCGCCACCGGTATGTAAATTCATTCCCCGTGATTGGCTAGTGTTAAATTATTCACACGTGGCAGCTAACGATTGGCCTGTTAGCCGTATAAAAGGCTTGAGCAGTTTCCGCCCAAGCCGAAGAGGACTCCACATCCATCTCGTGGGGACTCTGCGTACACGGCAGGGTAATAGATACCCTGTGTGAGATCCAGAGGAGCGTGGCGGCCTGATCCACCGCCCACCTCTTCCCGTCTTCAAGCGCGACTTTTATAAGATGTACCTACGATTCTGATTTTGGTGGCTTGTTTACCCAGAGCATCCGGAGCTCTGTCATCGGCGGCGGCCCCCACCTAGCAACGCAGCGTCGTCTCTGCCGACCGTGCCCTCCTGCCGATGAAAGAGAGAGCCGAGTGGAGGGGGGCATCCACCCCTCCTCGCTGAGATATTTCCGTGAAGAAACTGATCAACCTGCAGTATCAACCAGCCAAGTCATCAAGCCACAAAATACAGCTCGTACTACAGCCTATCATGCTCATTCCAGAGCCGAACTACAGGATTTGTACCGGGAGTCCAAGATCCAACCTGAGGATCTAACCTGCTGAATCAAGAGGAAGCAAGCTTCCTAGTAAGACAAGCTTCGTGGAGTAGAGGACATGTCACTGATATCGACATGGTGATGATGAACGTCCATTGGCCTATTCCTATTCCAGCGCTTGTAGCAGGGCTGATTGAACAAAAAGCTCACGAATGGCACACAGAACGGCCGGAGCATGTTAACGCGGAACAGCTTGTACTAGCTATTATTGGAGTATCATATTGTGCCTGGAATCCCAGAACATGTGCGCTGGGATTAGCACCACTCCAGCGGATGCGACCGTGGCCTCACCGTCATCTGAGAGACCCCGGAACTGTTCCAGTGACTATCCATAGCTTAGACTATAGAAATCTATGGGCGAAAGAGTACAATTGTTTTGCGGATTCTGCTTAGTCCAATGATTGATCACCCTGTGAGCAGTCTTCTTCGTCAGTTGCCAAGATTGCGTGTCCTCCTGGAACTAAAGTCGTCCAGTGACTGGGAGTGTCAACGACCAACTGAGGCTCCAAATATGAAACACCGTGAATCTGAACGTCCAGCGTTGCATCAGAGAACACAAGAGGAACGATATATGTTCGGATTCCTCCTGCAGTGTTCTGGACTGAACAAACGTCAGCTTCGGATTTTGGGGGATGCGGGACAGTGGCAACTAGCCTACGAATTAGGTTTTAATTATCTCGAAGAATTTGATGACTCCTCGACTATTTCGTCGAGTTGAGTAGCTGCTCAGATTGGAATCATGTTTATCCTTGTATTATATGTTTGATAGTGACAGTAAGTTTAATTGATAGTTTTCATATAGGTCTTGTAAATATTGATAGAATAATTGTTTCAGAGAGTTCTTTTGCAGATCTGAACTTCAGAGTGCGTGGTGGAGAAAGGCCCCAAGAAGGATAACATCACCGAGAGGAGTGAGGGCCTGGTACGCGACTCCGCCATGACGCCCATTGAAGCCCTGATCGTTCAGTTTTTTGTTACGAATGTAATTATGTGTATATTTGTGTGTGCCGGCTATTATTTGGTTCGATCCCTTGAGGACGAATTTCTTTTGTTAGCTAATTTTGTATATGTTCGTTTAGTTCCACAGACCGTTGACAGAGCTGCTGATGACCTGGGTGACAGATTTGAGGTATAATTCTGTTATGCCTTCAGCAAGGGGGGATGTCATGACCCAAAGGCATGATTTTGTGTGTGCTTTGGCACCAGAATTATCCCCGCCAAGTTGCAGCTTCATTGCATGCGAGAGTTTCCTGTCATAGAGGAAAACCCCGGTGCAGGGACGAGTTTCCCGCCTTTTCTGCAGCTTCTTTTGCAGAGTGCATTGCTCATGTTGTGAGAGGAATGCACGGTGCAAAAGGGTTCCCGCCACCAGTATGTAAATTCGTTCCCTGTGATTGGCTAGTGTTAAATTATTCACACGTGGCGGCTAACGATTGGCCTGTTAGCCGTATAAAAGGCTTGAGCAGTTTCCGCCCAAGCCGAAGAGGACTCCACGTTCATCTCGTGGGGACTCTGGGTACACGGCAGGGTAACAGAAACCCTGTGTGAGATCCAGAAGAGCCTGGCGGCCTGATCCACCGCCCACCTCTTCCCGTCTTCGAGCGCGACTTTTATAAGACGTATCTATGATTCTGATTTTGGTGGCTCGTTCACCCAGAGCATCCGGAGCTCTGTTCCGTGGAGCCTAGCAACCTCCACGAGACTGTCTGTGTTGTCTGTCTGTAACCGCAACTCAAGCAAGTTTTCCAGCCTACACCACTGCCATCTCAGTGTAAGTAAACAATCTTTAAAACTACCTATACGTGTTTGTGCCTAATTCCAGCTCGACGGCCTCCCCTCTCCGACCCGGCGTGCCTGGGCTGCTGGCCACAGCCCGCGTGCAGCACGGAAAAGGGCTCGGGTCGCTCCCGGCCCGCACAGACAGAAGAATCAGAAGTGCAATAGGAGACAAACCTGACTAAACAGCAATCTTGTCAATGAGTTGAAACTCAAAAAGGAATCCTGTAAAACATGGTAGCTTTGTCTTGGTACAAGGGAAGAGTATAAGAGTATTCTATGGGTATGCAGGCAAGCTGAACCCTACAGTATTGAAGGAATTGGCTGAGGTAATTTTGGAGCCATTGGCCATCCTATTTGAGACCTCATGGAAGTTGGAGCTGGTCCCTGAGTGAATCATGATTGATTGGTAACTGGTAACATAGTAACTTAGCAGCCAGGCCTGCAGTAGTGTCTCCCACGCCCCAAGACAGAGACAGCTAGTTGCACAAGTACCCATGTCATGAGTTTTGTCTGTCAGCAGCTAGGGATGCAGGGCCCCAGACCTCCCCTGCACCGATCTCCTTGACAGCTGGCAGGCTTTGTGGCCACAGTAGGGGCCACCATCCCTGCAGCTTTCATCCTGCTGCGCCTTAATACACACAAGGTCACCCATGTCACGAGTTTTGCTTGTCCGCAGCTTGAGCTGCAGTTACTCCCAAACCCCTCCACCCATGTTCTTGAAACTTGACAGGCTTTTTGGCCTCACCAGGAGCTACCACCCCTGAAGTTTTGACCCCCATGTGTTGTAACACATAGACGGGACATGAGTTTTGCTTTCAAGAATTTGGGGTACAGTTCCCCCCAAACCCCTGCACCAATCTTCTTGAAGCTTGGCAAACTTCATGCTCTCAGCAGCTAGAGGTGCAGGGCCCCAGAAGCCAGAACCCCTGCACCGATCTCTTCAACAGCTGGCAGCTTCATGGCTGCAGCAGGGGCTACCATCCCTGCAGCTTTCACCCTGACACCACAGTGTCACCCATGGCATGAGTTTTGCCTGGCTGCAGCTTGAGGGGCAGCTGCAGCTTGAGGGGAAGTTCCCCCCAAAACCCTGCACCAATCTTCTTGAAACTTGGCAGGCTCTGTGGCCTCAACCAGGGCAACCACTCCTGCAGTTTTCACCCCCCTGTGATGTAACATGTACATGTGACATCAGCTTTGCTTTCAAGAATTTGGGGTGCAATTTCCCCTGAACCCCTACACTAATGGCAGAAATATATAAATATTAAAAAGAATAAAATCTTGCATGAATACTAAAATACTAGAGAATACTAAAAATATAAACTCCTTTGGTGCATGAACCAAAGGATCCACAATTTATGACATGTCAGCACAGTCATACCTGAACTCAAATGGATTTCAATTCAACCTCCAATCCATAACATAACTTTAAATTAAACTTAATCCCATTTCAAACCCTGACTCCCATCTCTATTTGTTTAAGGATGTTAATCAGGGATAAATGAGGCATAAATAATATCTGACTAGAACACCTACTATTCATGAAAGCAGACTTACTAAGTGAGATGGACCTTTTATGTGGAAGTTCCATTAAAAGACAGTGCTATAACAAGTACATCAAGGTTCCCCCACCTTATTCAGTACAAAGTGAAAGGAGAATAGGGATGATTTTCCTTTGACAAAACATTTGTCAACTGCCAGACTGAACAGTGAGTATAATGTACTGACAGACTATAAACAAAGAATGGATGAAAAAGTCCCTCAACATGTCTTTTATGTCTAAGATAGTACAATTATTGAGGAGAAATTGATGCCTAACTCTTTTAGGTCATGAAGAATATCTCAGCCTATTTGTAAGCCATTTTGAATTAGAATAAATGGCATTTAGTTTTGCATTTTGTATGTTCTTCAGCACTATTTTATTTTCTCAAGAAAAATATAGATCTGGTTTTCAACTGTTATACAGTAAACTCTCTGGTAACTGGCACCTTATAAGCCAGCATGCTCTGTTAACCAGCATGCCAGCTTGTAAGGAAAAGTGAAACCGGGAGTGCCCACCGTGGCACTTCCAGTTTATCCGAGCCCCCATGGCCCAGGGCAAAGTAGCCTGTGCTGCCGAACCCCCATGGCCTGGGGGCATAACAGGCTGTGTGGGGCTATGCAGGGCCCACCTCCTTGTCCCGTGGGGCCTGCGGGAGGGGTGGTGATGCCGCCAGAGGGGCAGAGGGATGCCCCAGACATAGCGGGAGAAGCAGCAGTCGGGGCTGCTCAATTAACCGGCATATATTGTTATCCGGCATCCCCCATTCCTGGGGGGATGCTGAATAACAGAGCTTTTACTGTACCACCAGAAAAGTGTTCTGAGGAGTGTCTATTAAAAATTAAGTGGAATAGTTTTAAATTTCTGTACACAGCTGGAAATTCCTGTTTGGCTATCAAGAATTTTAACTTTATGTATATATCCCAGTCCTTGTAGGACATGTGCCAGTCGGCTTCTGTCTCTACATAGGCTGCATCCACACACGTGCTTGCAGCAACTCAAATAGCAGCAGCACAAATTCGTGCCAGAGATTTGTGCCTCAGCACACATGCCTGAACTCACACTTTGGTGTGAGGCAAATTGTGCTACTTGGGGGCAAAATGACCCTGCCCACCTCCTCCTGGATCTACAGTTAGGGGGAGCTGAAGGCTAGAGCCAGCACCTGTGTTGGCCCCAGCAGTTAAAAAAGCTAACCTGGTGAATAGCTCAGGGCTACTTGTCCTCAAGAACTTCTGAGGCTTGGCTAGTTCATATATGGAGACATTAGCCCCCAGTGCTGGCTGAATGGCTGCAGCAGCCCTGACCTAGAGTGGCCCCTGAACACTCTACCCACTACAGGAGTCTGGCAGCAGGGGCTGCTGCCTGGCTGTGACTTGTGACAGTATCTGGCCCCTTGGAACTGCAGCCCCATGTCTGTGTGCCTGCCAGACCTGGACAGGGATTGCACAGTTGCCTGGGCTGTGGTATGGGCACTGCAGCAGAGCCACCTGCACCTCTGGCCCAGCTGCCAGTGGGCCGTGGTTGCACAGTTGGTCTTCATGCAGCATTACTACCATGTGTGCCTCCAACCATTTGGGCACCTATTGCCTGGAGGATGTGCTCATTGTGGTGGCCCGCTTTGCACTGTTAAAGCATGTCCTTCTGGCCTCAAATGGCCAGGAGATCAGCCATTTCATTTGCCCTCCAGCTGGGTCCCTGGTGCCATCCCTGGGCAGGCACCTTTGCCTGGGTCCCACCACTTGCCTCACGAGCAAGAATCCTGGTGTTCCCTGTTTAAAAATTACAAATTCTCTGATAAAAAATACGAAATTCACTCATTAAAATACCCCCAAATCCTTGTTCTTCCATGATTAAAATGAAACTCCACTAAATATATATAGAGAGAAAGAAATCAGTTGGCTAATGTTTTGTTGATGTATTTACACTTTTAAAGCAATTGGGAAGCCTACTAGTGCCTCTATCATCAGTCCCCCCCCAAACCCCACAGTTCCCCTAACCTCATGTCCCTGCTTACTGGGGACAGAGCCTGGGTCCGAGCCGCTGCTGCAGGCTTGCCCCGCTTCTGCTTCTTTCAGCATGTTGAGCCAGAGTGCTGTAGCAGCAGGGGCATATGGTAGCCATAGAGACACTCTGGTGGGTGCTAAAGCATCTTCTTGGAGGACCCAGCCTCTGGTTGCTTCAAGGCACACTTTAGGAGCATGTCCTGCACTGCTTTATTCTAGGGTGTGTTTTTTATACCGGGATTTCCCAGTATCCAATCTGGAGTCCACACTGAAAATATGCAGCACAGGGAACATTTGTTCATTTATGACGTGCCTCCTGTGGCATCTCAAGCTTCTTTGAGATGCTGCAACAGGCACGTACGTGTTCATTCATCTGGATATGCCATAGATACCATTGCAGGGCTATGGCCTAAGTAACACCTATGAAAGGTTTCATCCTGAAAAGGTGCATTTCAATAACTGTTAGAAATAATAATGTGTCTTCCAGGAATTGGTCATTGAAAATTTGTCCTGAAATTTCAATAACTGCCAGTCATTTAACATCCTGCTG
>NW_005841871.1:300323-307356 GCF_000455745.1 Alligator sinensis
ACATGCTTGGGGTGGGGCACTTTAATTAGAATGGGTCCAAGATCTACTTTAATTAAAGCACCAGGAGTGGCTTGTGTATCACTGTCCCCATGCTTAAAAATGTTGGCAAGGGAGCTTTATGTAAAGCTTATCAAATGAGTTTTAAATAACCCCACCACCATTTTTAAGCATGGAGATGCTGATACATGAGATGCTGGAGGCTGCTGGAATGCGGTAATTACCACACTCCAGCAGACTCAATTGAGTCTGCTCGGACACGCTGTAATTACAGCACATCAGAGCAGACTTGCTGCATGTGTTTAGGTACCCACGGATTTCTGGGGAAGCCAATAACATCCTCCTCTTGCTGATGCTAATTAATCTGTTATTCAATGTATGCAGTTTGTATTATAGTGTAACTACAATTTTACTTACTACTGGTCCAATGCAAGAATATTAGAAGTTGTCCACATGTTTCTTAAATCTGTGTAAATTGTTTGCAATAACAATAATTCATGCAGAACAAATATTTTAGGATGACTATTACACTAAGAGGTTTTAGTCACATAGTTTCTGACTCTATCTTCTGACAAAGAAATGTAAAGAGAAATGTAAAGTGCTCCACCTTGGGATGAGCAACCCCCAACACACCTATAGACTTGGTGGCACCAAACTGACTAGCACCATGAATGAAAGGAACCTGGGGGTAATAATAGCCCACAGTATGAATATGAGCCAGCAGTGCAATGCTGAAGCCAGTAGGGAAAAATAATACTCTGGCATGCATCAATCGATGGAGGACAGTCCTCAAGGAGAACTATACATGAGTGACCAGCATCTGTAGGGAAATGATCAGGAAAGCTAAGGCAGCCAGCAACTGAGTTTAGGTTAGCCATGGGAGGCAAGGACAATAAGAAGTCCTTATTTAGGTATTTAGGCAGTAGAAGGAACCTTGAATGGTCCTTAATACTTCTGCAACAGGGATGTAAAATGCCATTGCTTATGATAGTGAGAGGAGCATTTTCACTTAACTATTACTCAACGCTAAGTGTGCACTGGTGCAAATGGCTACATTATAATATATGGCAATGGAGAGTCAGGCCCTCTACGTAAAGTACTAAGGAAGATGATGAACCTTGAAATATCAATAATATAGTGTCACTAGATATGTTTTTGTTTGGTTTTTTTTTTTTTTAACCAAACACAGTGGGCCAAGCACTGCAATTCCTCTTTCTACAATATTAACACTAACTTCATGGTAGTTCATGGTGTACAAAGAAGTTGCAGAAGTCATTTTTTGACAGGACTACATAAAAAAATCATTAAAAGAAATTGGGAAGAACATTTACAGCTAGCCTGTGGATTGGGGATGAAATTTATGCAACAAAATGA
The DNA here is from genome assembly GCF_000455745.1 of Alligator sinensis. Lineage (NCBI taxonomy): Eukaryota > Metazoa > Chordata > Crocodylia > Alligatoridae > Alligator > Alligator sinensis. The sequence continues at coordinate 301,695 of NW_005841871.1, forward strand.
ACAGATGCCTGAGAGTTATAGATTCCATAGAAATATTTTCCCAAAGACATGTCACATATTTTTAGGAAAAATATGTATATAATTAGAACCATTACAATATATAACATCTTGCTGCAATGTTGTCTATATATGTAAACCTGTTTTATTCTGAAAAGCTACTAAATAGTCCAATCCTTTCTAATACCAGACATATGGACAAAGCCAAATTTGAGTAGTCCAAGCAGAATACTTCTAACCAGAAAAATTAAAATACAAACAGGGGAAGAGAGGTACAAAAGTTTTAATGTTGGCTTCACAAATTCCTTTAGTAAGCAAGGACTAGGATTCATCAGTGTTTACAACCAGAGCCAGATTTTCAAAAGCTCTCAGAATATCAGATGCTGAGCTTTCTTAACTCTCTACAGATTGGTGTTTTAATGGGAGCCTCTGGGTGTTAAGTACTTTGGCAAATCTGTCCTTCATTTATATTCCTAAGTGAGAGCTGAGTTCTTTGGAAAATCAGCTGCAACTGTGGGTGCTGACTACTTGAAAAGCTATTTGAAAACGAATTCATTAGGTCTCTCGGGTAACTCTGTACGCACACAAACATATCCAAATAATAACTTCAGCACTTATATCAGAGCTAGCAGAGGCTTTGTCACTAAAAAGAACCCTGGTTAACAGTCTCTGAGAAGTGGGCAAGATATAAATGACCTTTGTCTCTATAATCTACTAGTCTATGTGGCTCTAGGTTGAAGCATACTGGTAGAAAAGGTGAAGAAGCTACAGCAAAGTGGCATAACTATACTAGCTATCCTACTATGTGTGTCAGTGAAATTTCAGGGATCACTGGATTTAAGTGAAAAGTAATATTAATTTAAGGTCTGTGGACAATAAAATTCATTCTCTAGGATTGTCAGTCTGACACATTTCATCAATATAAATCCCCTTCACTTTTTTAAAAGCAAGGACAGAAGGGAGGACCATTGGCATTGTGCATGAATTACAAATTACAGTGGTAAGGATCTGGATTGAAAGAATTTGACTACAATTTGATGTAATGTACTTTGTTGGATAAGAGGGAGCCTAGCTAATAAAGTGCTAAACTCATACTGTTAGAAGCTGAGCAGTCTCAATCCCAAATCACTTCAGTGGAAACAAATCTATTCAGTCTCTCATAGGGATGGCCTTGAAGAATTTTCCATTTTCTAATCCCTCCCCTACTTCCCCTTTCTGCCCAACCCCTGTCTGCTTTTGCCTTCGTTCTTATACAAAGATCAAGGTCTTGCTTTGTATAGAAATAATGTGTGTTAAATATATTATGAAATAAATAAGTAAGCTAAAATTTTCCACTAAGTACTGCTGATAAATTAGAAGGGGAAGAGTAGGAGACAGGGGCCACTGTTGACATCAGAACCATTAACAGAGCTAGAACTACCTCCAGAAAAAGGGTAGGAAGGAGACCTCAATGGGGCAACAGAATCAGAGAGCTTGCACAAGGTAGTAGAGAAGTACAGCAAAGGGAACGGACCAGAAGAGGGATAGATGTCAAAGTCTCTGTTGGAGCAGCAATGTTCTTCTTCCTCACATGTCTCTACACCACATTTGACTGTTTTGTTACACACTTGTGCTTTTTTATTGTACTTTGCGAGATTTTTTTATTATACGTGCACCTTCAAAACATCAGGCATTGCAGCAGGTGTTGCATAGACTGAAGCTCTATGCCACAATCACAGGTGGTTGAGCCAATAGTATAGCCCCACTTCCTTAGTTCTTTGGAGCATCCAGTTCCAATACATAGGAGACATTGCCACCTTTGTCATGGTTCATCAGCCCCTGGTGGTAAGCACTCAGCCACTGGAATGTCCATTTTTTCCATTGTCAGTTGTTTCTTCAGCCTCTAATTCCACAGCTGTAGTCATGTCCTCTTGGGTGTGGCACTGAGAGGTTGGGTGCTGGTGAGGAAGCTCATGTGTGACTTCAGAAGTTTGTGTGCTGCAGGATGGTTGTACAGTGGGTCTCTCACATCATTATTCTATCCTCATGGCCACTGTTCTTCTGATGTCAGATGGAGTGATGCCAGCCAGCAGGTATATACTGTTTAGGCTGGTAGGCTTCAGACATCCTGTGATGCATTGGCATCTAGCATTCAGAATGGGATCAAGGCACTCAGCATGGATGGATCTCTCCCACACAGGGCGTGCATACTTGGCAGAGAAGAAGCTAAGAGCCAGAGCAGTGGTTCAGATGGTTGAGGGGCTAGCTCCCCATTTCAAGTTGGTGAGCTTGTATAGAACATTGTCATGAGTGCTCACCTTTGCTTTTGTCTTCATGATGTGTTCTTTGTATGAGAGGATTCAATTGAGGGTGACTCCAAAGTAAACGGGATTTGGACAGTGAGATAGTGGGGTCCCGGACCATATAATGTTGAGCTGGCAGTTAGCCTCGTGGTTTTTCCAGATGGAAGGCACATGCTTGTGTTTTTGCTGGGTTGGCATGTAATTGGTTTTCAATGTAGTATGAGGTTAGACCAATTAGTGCCTCGCTTGGCCAGTTAGTGCATTGCTTCCCTTTCCAAAGGTCAGAGTCAGTGTTCTGGGCTGCTATACACAGGTCATCTACATAGATGAAACATTTTGTTTCCAGATCAATTGGTTGGTCACTCATATAGATGTTATATAACAGCAGTGCAAATACGCTTCCTTGGGGGGTGGCCATTAATCTGTTGCTTCCATCATCTTTGTTTCCCCTTCAAGTCAAACCAAGTCAAGTCAGTCCTGAGGCCACTGTGACCATTGGGGAACCTTAAATGCTGTAAGGTGGTGCTCCTAGTTTAGGTGAGTTGCTTTGCATTATTGGTTATTCTTTGGAGTGACTTGGTATGCCTGTCTCCTTTCCAGGTATAGGTGGTTGTTGGCTTGCAGGGAGCTCATCTGCCCTTTGACAGGCCTTGTTTTTAGTCCTGCTGGGTGTCTACATACTCTCCTTAACCAGGCTAGCCCAGGTGGGGGTGCCAGTTTAATCATGGACATCCTGACCATGGAACAGGCTGTATTGGTTTACATGGTACCAGAAAGCAAATCAAGAGAGGTCTGATTTGATGAGGGCTTCTCATCCAGCTTGACAAAAAAAATTGTTTTTGAGCAGGGTTCATATTAGCTCTGTAAAGTATAGATCTTCTGTCATTTCCAGGGTCTTGTGGAGGGCTCCTCAGTGGTTAACTGTATTGTTGTTAGGTCAGCAAACACAGCTCCAGTTATTTGGCCTCTTTCAAAAGTGGCAGCAATGGTGATGATTTAAATTTGTCCAATTTACCACCATAGATGCAACCTCAGAAGACGTTCTAGAAGCAGTGTTGAATAATAAGCCAAATGATAGGAAGCACGTGTAGGAATAGTACAGGAAGATTTGGGGCACAAAAGTTAAGGAGAAAGATATTAAAATGATCCTTCTTCAGAAAAGGCGGCAGTACCTCATATTCAATATAAATCATAACAAGTAAATATTTCCCAGATCATTTTCCCTTATAAAGCAGTTACGGCAGGCATGGGGAGTTACTGTGTGTTTAGAAGGGGACAGGCCTATAGTTCCTCTATTTATCCATTCTAGGAAAACGTTGGGCAACTCCTGATTAGCAACAACTTTTCAACAGTCTCTCAGGTCAGAATGACCCTGCCTTGATTTGCTTTGATTTCCCCTCAGAAATCCTGTTCTCTACATACAGCTTTTTGTGCCCGTGTAGCCAAGACTTGGGTGATGACTTGTGATGTCAACCTCATAACAACACCTACATGGCATTCATTATCTCAGGCACTATTTCATGCAATGATTTTTGGCAAGATTCTCCATCATACTCATGGTGTTAAAAAAATGCCAAAAACATAACACAATTGGAACTTTATTAAGGAAGATTCAGGCAGACTCTGAGCAACTGCCTAAATGTCAAAGATGTTTGCTTCCTCTGCTGTTCTTATGCTAGCAAACATAAAATCAATTTTACATTATTTCTGTTTACTTGAAAATAAATATACAATAATAATCTCACCTGACCCTCTCTATATGCTATAGCTTCCTTAGTTACTGCCACTATTAGGAATAAACAATAGGAATAAACTACAATTTATTCCACAATAGGAATAAACTACGCATAAATTGATCATTACAGGTGCAGCCTAAAAAAAAACACAGTGCAACAGGAAATGATTATTGGCTTCACATAACCTTGCCTATTCTGGCACCCAGTTAAAATTCCCCCACTTCTAATATTCTTTAACTTGCTGGCTCATTTCGTCTGTTAGTTTTTCACTCCTCTGGAACTACTGTTTTGAAAAGTTTTCCCATTACTGCAGGTTCACAAAACTTTCTTCACCTCTTTTTTCACTTGCATCTTCTAAGGACTTTTGTCATCCTAGTCACAGAATATATTTTTTCAAGAAGATACTGATGCTCAGGTTGTTCATTTTAGCCTGGAACCAAGCACCTTATTGTCACATATTTGTTTCCAGAAATAGGATGAGAACAGATGAGAGTTCTCACCTGTTTGTGGCAGCCCACCAAACTCTACAAGCCATCTATAATTTAGCACCCTGAAATAGAAAATGATTTCTGACAAATAAAAATAAATAATGCATACCTTCAGGAAAAAGGTTGATGGGATGAGACGCACTGCTTTTGCAACAAGTCATAAACACTGGTGCCCAATTAAGAGACTGTAGATACCGTATGCCTTTTGGTATAATAGACTCAAAGACTGGATCCAGACGTGCAGCCATGTGTGTTTTGTGGTGCTGCAAACCTCTTTGCAGCACCACAAACCACATGAGTTGCACATTAATCAGTGTTCAGCACTGCTAGTTAGCAGTGCCAGGGCAACATTTGCTACCAGGATTTCCTGATAGCAAAAAAAATAATCCTGGCAAAAAATGGTGCAACCCACACCAAAGTGGCGAGTTTAAGTGTCCTCCAGCTGAGAGAGGCATAAGGCCTACATCTCACATTTCCTGGGCAAGTGCTGTAATCACAAGGTTATTAGGCAAAAGCTGGGCACCACTAGCACTCTCGTGTAATGAACTGCATACATGGGGTGAGTACTGACAAGTATGCACATGTGGTTTGCAGTGCCTCAAACCCATTTAAGGCACTGCCAATTGCACATGGCACATGTGCACTCATTTGCCACACTGCAGATTTGTCAAATCCCAGTGTCAGAAAAAAAAAAAAGCCTCAAAAACAGAGCTTGGCTGGCCAGAGCCACACTCTGGATGCCATCTAGGCTCCAAGCATCCAGATCACCACTGCTGCTGCCCTGGGAGGCCCCCAGGACCACAGGTAAGGCTACAGGGGCAGGCACAGGTGATGGCTTCAGCCTCCCCTACCTCACCCAAAACAATTTGCCCTGCATTAACCCCATATGGAAGGGCATGCAAAGTGATAAAAAGCAGTGGAACAAATTTGGGCTGCAGCTATTTTTGCCATGGCAAGTAGTGCTTGCCCCTGCATTTGGGGGGGGGGGGGGGGGTACCATGCTGTCCATGTTAGGCATAGTTTGTAGCTGTCTAAAGAATTTGGACTTCATACACCTTCCAGAACCTGTAGCTTCATTAGAGACACTTAAGTATCTTTTCAGGTGAAATGGAGGAGCTTATCAAATCTTGACATCTAAGTTGCTTTGCCAATACTGAGA
>NW_005841871.1:307366-308357 GCF_000455745.1 Alligator sinensis
GGGGTGGCGCGGGGGTGGCGGTAGGGTTTATTTTTTTTTTTTTTTTTTTTTTTTTTTAAACAGAGGCACCCACATTCTGCCCAAGTCCCTAGGCACCTGCAGGGTTGTTTTAAATCTGGTCCTAAACATAAATCTTGGAGAGATTCATGTGATATGAAGGAAAGTAGAATGCCAGGGATTGTACTTCAGAATTAGTTAGAAGTCCAGGAACTGAAGAGGTAATAAGTAGAATAGTTTTTATCACAGAAAGACCCCAGTTAAAAGGAAGTAATAGATAAAATGAAGGGTGTGTGTGCACAGCACTTTAAAGTGGGCTAAATGCTTTTGCACCACTTTAATGATATTGGTGTTTGCATGCCTCGGCGGCATATTGCACATTAATTCCAGCCGCTGTAGGAAATTGGGCAGCATAATTTGCCTTAAATGACTTGGGGCACATCAAACTAAAACTCCTTTGAGGAGTTTTACTTTGCTGCCCCTACAGACACAGAGCAAAGTACTGGGCTCCGTGCAGCTCCACGGCTCTGCACGAAGCCCTGCAGGCAGCCTGGCAGCAGCCCAGGAAAACAGTCTCTGCCCAAGTGTCACGGCGGGGTCCGTCAGGAGGGCCGTGATCTCCTTGAGGCCCTCTCTCCGTGCCAATTTGGCCCAAGGGCACCCTCGATTCTCGCCCACCACGTCTTTGCTGTTGAATAAGGTTGGGAGGCTGCCTTACGACTCCCTGGGCACAGATAGCCGGGACCTCTGTCCCCGTATGTCCCCTGGGGGTCTCCTGGTATAATGGGTGCTCCTCAGGCACCCTAGCCTTATGGGCTATGCGTGGCTCCTACCAGCCCCTAATACCACGTCCCAAGCCTCGCTGATGTAATAGACGTTGGTGTGTCTGCACGCCCGCTTCCCGGGCTCTCTCTACAATAGGGCAGTCCCCTCAGGGACGTCCTTTCGGTCCACCGGTCCTCTAGGCTCACCGCACTAATACCCTCTCTGGTAC
>NW_005841871.1:309301-333466 GCF_000455745.1 Alligator sinensis
CCTGGGCTTTATAAGGGCCAGGCCCTGCCTCCTACAGGCAGCTGGCTCTCCTTAGTTGCCCCGGCAACCCGCAGCTGTGCTCATTATGTTCTGCCAGGGCTCTCTCTCCCTGGCAGTTTCTACTCCCTAGGAGCAGGCACTGAGGTGCCCTGCGACACCAAGAAAAGCAGGGAGCCTGATCACCCCCTGCTGGAGCCTGCCTACTTGTCTGAGCTGTCCAGGAGCACAGGGCTTTCCTCCGTGGCTGTGGTGTCCCCAGGGACTGCCTGAGCCGGGTGCCTGTGGGTGGGTGCCACCTGGAGGGGCTGCTGCTACTGCCATGGAGGAAAGCACTAGCCCCCGCACAGCCCAGGGACCGCTCCACCCACCAGCAGCTCATCATTGCCTTCCCGCTGAAGAGGCAGGTAAGGTGTGTGCACAACATGGGGGTTTAATCAGCCCTAAATTGAAGTGGTGTTTTTTAAAACCCACTGCTTCAATTTAGGGCCCCTGTTTCATCTACATATGCCCATATATTGTAGTAGATTGCATAGGTCTTAGAATGAAGATTGCAACGTGCACAGGTGTTTGCTGGTGCCATTTTACCCAGACCTAGATTAAATTCTTAAGGCACCAAGTCACAGCCAGCTTTTTCAATCTCGGGTCCAGGCTACTCATTTGTGGTTAGATCTGTGCAACCAAGTGCAACTGACTGTTACTTTCTTCCTGGCCATTGTGAATTATTAATTGCTGTTTATTTCTGAATATGTAACTCCTTGGAGAGTTTCCTTAAAACAAGTGTCACACTAGGAAAAGATCCTTGAGCTACCAAGTTTCTATTTCCAGGCTTGTCATTCAGACACATCTGTTCACATGTAACATAATTTCAGAGATAATTAAGCTGTATACAAGATCAACTTTACAAATATGATTTTCTATGACAATAGCAATTCACAGATGTGATACAACATTTATTTAGCCATAAAAAGAATCCACACGCAGAGCCAGGTTTTCAAAGAGATCATCTCTCAGTTAGACGACAAAATAAAGAGTTAAGTTGTCCAAAGAGTTCCTTATTTCAGGTGTGAATGTCTTCTGAAAATCGCAGTAAAAATCTGCACATCAAGTACTTTTGTAAAATCCACAGTTATTTCAGTGCCTGAACTGAAGTTGGGCTCTTTGTAAAATCTGTCTCTATCTATGGGTGCTGATCATTTGAACATCTGGCCTGTTGCATGAAAACCCCTTTCCACTCTCCTAGAATTAGGAGTAACACTTTGAGAATAAGAATCTATTCACCCTATATGATTTCTCCTGGTTGAATTCATGGCTGCTTGTACCTCTAGAAGGTGATTTACATGAAGCACTGAAATAATGAAATGCTATCCCTTTGCTAGACACATTACAAACAAATCAGTTTATGTCCAGGAAGTCAATATAATTTATTTCAATTAATATATTAATGTAATTTAATCTTCCCAGATGAAATAGAGATGCCTCAACAAAATAGAATGATTATAGCTTAACATATGACTCTCTCATTAGAAGAGAGAATATTAATAGTAGTTCATTTGTGATTTATAGTCAATGAATGATATTTTGAAAAATACAAGACACTAATTTCTTTGGCATGTAAGTCACATAGGGTGCATCTATGTGAGACATTTTACTGTACAGTAGTATAGTTTACTGCACATTAAGTGTACCCACCTACATATGCACACACTTAGTTGCACAGTAAAATTTGCTAATCACAAATAAATTTACTACCTGCAAATGCAACTAGCAAATTTACTTGTGATTAGTAGCTGTGTAGGTGTGCTCATATAGACACCTGACCAGGATCAAATCTGTTCCCAGCCAGCTGACCCTTGAGGGGCGGGGATTGCTCCACACTTGTGGGAGCTGCCTGCTGTGGGGCAGGCTCGGCCACTAAATGCCAGGCAGGGACTATGTCCCTCTGCCCTAGCAGCATGGAGCTCCAAGCCCCCACTCTGAAATTGCGATCTGGGACCTGGGGTTGGGAGATCCTTATCACCATCATGATCATGGAGAGGGGGCTGGGAGTTCCTTATATCCCATCCTGAGCTCTGCAGCTGTGGAGCTCAGGTGAGGGGGATAAGGAAGCAGGCTGCCTGCAGCCAGCATCCAGTGGCCCACCTGCTTCAGGGGAGTAAGTAGAGATGAGAGGCTTGGCTGGCAGCTGCCTGGGCTTGGGCCTTCCTGGCAGACTTACCATGGTCCTTGGGTACCTGTGCACACCGAACCCCTAATCTGAGGCTGTGCAATGCACGGCCCCTGGTACAGAGAATCTTATCTCAGAAATGTTGCAAACACTTACAAATAGCTTTTTTTTCCTCATTGCTCTGCAGGTCCTGCAGCTGCACATGGGGGAGAGGCCACAGTTGGCAGCCAGGATGCAATCTCAGGGTTGCTGCTGCCCACAGCCAGGGCCCTATGGATGTGCTGGCTTTGCCAGAAAAGAACCCAGAACTGCATCGTCCTTCTGGAACAGCTGGTGATAGCATCAGAGGATTGTCTGGTGGATACATGAGTCTTGTGGGCAGAGGACATGGCCCACAAGGAGGTGTGGGACTGGTGCAAGAAGGTGCAGGACCAGATGGATTAGGAATTCCAGGCTCAGCTCCTGGCCTAGGAGCACGAACAAGTAGAGACCCTGCGGGAGCAGAACATGGCTCTGAGCAAGGCAGTACAGGCCACAATGACCACTGGGTGCTGGACACCATCCAGGCCCTGGTGGCTGCCTTCATGCTACCTGATGCCCAGGCCCTGAGCCTAGCCCAACTTGCCCCCTAGCAGCTACCCCTGCTCAGCAACAGGTCCCCCCATGGGCCTGGGCAGAGGTCCAGTGCTATCTCCACCAGCCAGGAGTTCCCTCCCCAGGGTACAGCTCTGACCTAGGCACCAGTTAAAGTGGGCCTGGCAGGGGTCCAGCTGGCCTGTGTGGGGCTGCATTAGCCAGGGAAGCAGTGGGTAGGTGGGGTCCCTGATGAGAAGGGGTGGGACCACCACAGCTGCAGGTCCGATGCCCCCAGCATGAAGCAGCTGCTCTCCACCAGGACTGGCCACAGGACCTAGAGTGTCCTACAAATCTAGGTGTAGCAGGAGCAGCTCTAGGAGATCCCAGAAGGTGGCCCAAATCATCTGGAATGCCTCCAGCCACTGCTTCTCATCCCAGGTGGTTTGGACAATGTGCAGCCCTGTCTGGCTCAGCAGGCCCAGAGGTGGCAGGGCTGGAGATCCAGGAGGGCAAAGGCAGCCCTGGTGGTGGCATCCAGCAGCCCATCATTGGCATCCCTGCTGGGGTCTAGCCAGTTCACAGGGTCCAGGTGGCAGCTACACAGTGGTGGCAGTGGTGGCCCTGGTGTGCTGCAGCCAGGCAAGTGGTTGCTGTACTTAGGGGAGCTGGGAGAGCTCAGATGAACATGGGCCAGCCGGCAGTTAATGAGGTGGGCCAGCAGAGCCAGTGCTGTAGCCAGCAGGAGCCTGGGATGCTGGTTGTCATTGCCAGGGGCAGGAGCTGGAGCAGCCATAGTATGGGGAGGCAGAGGCAGCAAGGAGAGAGCTGTTATATACTGCCCCTGTGCTGTGCACATTGCTTCTGGCCAGGGAAGTGGCTGGCCAGGGAGCAGAGAGCAGGACTGGCTTTTCAAGATGGCTGCTGGCAGCTGCAGCCAGAGCCTCAAGCTCCCTCCAGTGGCAGCAGGGACCTATTGCAGGGCCACAGGAACTGGCACCAGTTGGCTGCTAAGAGCAGCAAATCTGCTGCCATGTCCCTGCATATGTAGATGCCTGCCTGGAAGCATCTTGCAAGTAAACTGATCTCGGAACAAAAACACATGTGGACATGCCAGATATGTGTCAGTGGCTAAGTAAACCTTAAAAATGTACTTCAAGATGCGTTATCAGAAAAGTAGTCAGAACAATTCTAATCCACTACCATATGATCCTTAAAAACAATTATTTAAGATATCAGATCACAATTGCTTTAGATTCCCTTTGACCCAGTTATGCCCCAGTAATACAGTTATGTTGCTGTGATGAGATTACCAAAGCAATCAGGTAACACTCTGAATGCTGAAATTATACCAACTTAACTGTGGCTTTATGATGTTAAATTATGTTTTATGCAATTCAATAGAAGGCGGTTTCCTCAAGATATCCAAGGAGATAGCTACTAATTAAATCCTATTTGTGGTAAAAACGTTTTATACATGCTGTGTCTTACCATATCTTAGACAATGCTACTAGAAGTCCTGCTTGCAACCGATATAATGTGCATGAATAAGCACATATATTAAGCATACAAATTTGTGTCTTCACCTCCAACATGGAAATACGTGGGAGATGAAAAGGGTTCTTCTGTGCAGCATACTTCCCTTGAGAGCCGTCCGAGAATTCTTTGTGCCTTTTCACAAAAAGGGGTGTGCCCTGACAAGAAGTAAAACAAACAGAAGCATTAGCCACAGGGCAGATAGACCATAACTGCTTTATAATGCTCTGGTGGAGTGGGCCATGGAGTTGATGGCATGCCAGTAGCATAGCACATGGGAAGAGACAAAGCCAGACTACTAAAGTTTTCTCACCAATCTCAGCTACCAATTATAGCCACTTGTGGGAGCAGTTGGGCACAACTCAGAGCATCTCTGAAGAGGTGTTAATTGTTTTGTTCCCAGGAACAAGGATGTATTAAAGTGCTGGGCACAAGAAAGTTGCACTTGAATCAGCTTTTTAAAAGATGCAGTCAAGCCAGGGGTTTTCAACCTGGTTTAACAAATGTACCCCTTCTGTCTCAAAGTTTCAGCTTATGGGCCCCTTTATCTTAAAATTATTTCGCCCCCTCTCCTGCCCCCCCAACAGGTAAGTGTGTGGGGGAGGAGAAAATGTTGTTGGGGGGGTGGAGATCGAGTTCCCTGCGGTGAGGGAGGGAGTGGGGCACAAGTTGGGCAGCAGCTGGAGTGAATGGGGCCCTGGTCAGGCCAGGTCATGGGACAATCAGAGCCCAGGCAGCTCATCCGAGGGGGGAGCTTCCACTGCTGCACGCACCCTGGCAGAGGCCCAGGGGGCATGTGCCCCCCCCCCCCCAATCTGTGCATGGGGCTGGGGTGGCTACCACTGTGCGCTGCCCTTTGTGCACTGCTGCAGCTACACTGGGAGCAGTGCAACACCACATGCATCACACCACTGGGTGGTCAAGGGGCAATGCAGCCTGGCAGCAGCAGGCACATGGCATCACACTGCTCCTGGGACAGCTGCAGCAGCACACAAAGCCCAGCAGCCACCTCCACCCCATGCACAGATTGGGGGAGGCACATGCCCCACGAGCCTCTGCCGGGGTGCACGCAGTGGTGGGAGCCCTCCTGTAACCCCTATGACCTTTTTAAGTATCCCTAGGGGTACGCATACCCCCTTTTGACAAACACTGATTTACACTATTACAAAAGGCTGCATGGACCATCTGATTTTGGTTTTAAAGTAGCTTGTTTCAATTCATTTTAAACCATTTTGTAATCAGCTCCCACTAAACTCAAATAAGCCACTCCTAAGCTTGTACAAAACATTTAAAACTAATTTAATTTTGTAATTTTAAATTCTCCTATCAATTTATATTGATGCAACTTTGTTGAGTTTCACAACAAGCCTTCTCATGTAGCAAAGGCTTGTCAGCTTGAGCACAGTAGCTTAAACAGGCTCCTGGAAATAGAAGAGTTAAAAAAACAAACTTCCACTGCAAAAATGGTCTATAAAGAAAAATTCTCTAATTGTTGTTCAAACTGTCCTGGGTTGATCAAAGGTAAATCTATTCATAAGTCATTCATAGTATGCAGTATGCTATGATAGAAAGAATGAGTCCTAGCAGTGATGTGTAACTTGTAAAGGGTTCTTGTGGACAGAACTAAACTGGAGAAACCTCTAAAGTATTTAAGTTGCTGAGGCGTGTTAAGGAGAGAAGATGAAAAAGCAGGATTTGGCAGAGATTAGCTCAACAGTGTCTTTTGACTACCTGGTTATAAAACATATGACAAAAAGGAAATAAAAATTTTTAGACCATTTCATATTCGCCAACTAAAAGAGAGATCAAATGAAAACACTTGGTTCAGATTGTCTACTGTACTCCAGATTCTTTGGACCATTCAGGCCATGCAAAACCCAGCCATAAATGGACAGTAGAGAATGACAATCTTAAAACTTTTTGCTGGCCCAAGTGTGCCATAGCCATATCTTGCGCTTGTGGCCTCCCCCAGATTGTCCTGCATTGAAAGTGTGTTGTGGGTAAGAAGCTCCACTGTACCAAGCTTTTTAGCACCCTGTGTTAATGATGTATCCTTGAGCAACCCCAGCACAAGTCAAGACTAGGGCTGGCCCTGAGACTTAAGGGGCCATACTGGTTTTATCATACTTCCCAACCCTCTGGTTCTGAAGAAGGATTTAATAAGGTAAATTTTCTCTATTCAACATAAATAAAGTGATGCACTTTTTATTCTTGAAAAAGATAAGCTGAGCTATTCTGTAAATAATGAATAGAGGTAATCAGTCATAGCAGGAGAAAGATGATGTAACCATAGAAATAATGAGAAGAGCACAAGAAATCTGTCATTTTAAAAATTTGGAATCACTTCAGCAAAAGAGAAGTTTCTTGAAAACAGGAGTAATACTTTGCACTTCTATAGTGCGTTGCCTCTGCAGAAATCTCTGGGCTGTTGGGAAGTGTTTTACTACAAGCATTGTGGCCCCAATTTTGTCTCTACTATCAGTTCTGCATGGACATGGACATACACCACTTAAAACAGTTTACAAATGGTTGGAACCTGAAGGGAACAGGCATACAAGCCTGATAAAAGATTTTAAAGCAGCCTGGAATCATTCAAAGTGTACCTGGAAAATCAAGTACTATTTTGACCCAGTTTGTGATGAACCTATTTAGTGTTATATGCCGACACACAGCATTCTGGGACATGGATCTGGTCAGTCCTGCAGGCATCCCACACTGCATCACTCCTCTCCCTCCTGCTCCTCACCCCGCTCTGCAACCAGAAACCTACTTTTTTCCCAGTTTTTTGGCATTTTAAAAATCATTGAGCTGCCCTTCACTGGTTGTTCAATAAAAACTTACTGCCTACTTGACCGCAGCCCCTCATCATGCCCCCAAACCTGCCTCTGGGAATTAAAATGTTTGCAAAAAATCACAGTCAGGCAAGCACATTATAGACTTTGGTCATTTGTGGGTTATTAAAGTTTATTTTACTCATGTTTAGGAGAGAAGAGAAGGCAGAAAAGTAAAAATTCTACCAGCCAGAGGTCACCCATCCCCTGGGGCCCCAAAACAAGCCTGTGAAGAAATCCCCTCCCGCTCTCTCTGCCCCTTAATCGAGTCAACCCAAGTGACCCCTCTCTTTCCTGGTTTTCTTCTTGGTTCAGGCTGGTCATTCAGGTGACCTGGCCAGATAAATTCCTAGGGGGAGGAGGGCAGCTTTCTTCCTCTGGCAGGCATTTTGAAAGCAGCAAGCAAAGACCCCTGGCTGCTGCCTGGAGATTTACTGTAAGTAAAAACCTGGAAACTAGCCAGGAGTTAGGAATTATGTGTAGGCGAGTCACGTCTTAACTGGACCACTGTTTCAAAGTGTATTCTGCCTTCCTCATTCTAACCCCCTCCCCTCTCCCTCTTATCAATAAAGGTGTTGGGTTACAGCTTGCCTTGCTGTGCTACTGTGGAGGGGGGAGAGAGAAGAGATGCTTTCCGCCCCTTTGCTTGGCCAGCAAAGTTAGTTTTTTTTATTTCTTTTCCGTTCTACCTGATGTTTTTGGCTGAAAGAAGCACCCAGAAATATTACTTTAGGCAAAGCACCACCAAGGTTCACAGGATCTGTGTGCCCTGGGCTGCACACCCTACCAGAGATCAGTGCCCAGGTGGTGGAAGTGTTACTCCAGGTTTGCGGGAGCTATCCAGGAAGCAGGGCAGCCAGCTGTAGGCTCCCGGAGGTAGACTTCTGAAACATGGTTTTGGGCCTGGCACAGTGAGGTGGGTGGCTCTGTGTAGTAGCATCCCCTACTGTGCACATCACAGAGCCAGCCTGGCTTCATAGCGTGGACCTCCCCACTATTTCCCATGACCAGTGCTGGGCTGCCAGCTCCATCACGTGGGACTCCCCTTAGAGGTGCACAGCTCAGGTGGAGAACCCCATGTGGTGGAGCCAGGTAGACCCTGTGACCCTGACAACTTGGCCTCCATGCTTCTGCTGACCCATCCTGGGTCCCTGCCAGCCCCTTCCAGCAGCTGCTCCCACCCATCTGTTGCTTCTCTCTCTCCTGCCTGCTGCCGCCACCCCCCCAACCATCATCACCAGCACTCCCACCCCCCACTCCCACCACTCCCACCCCCCACTACCACTACTGCTTGCCTGCCACCCCTCTCCCCTCCCCTCCTCTCCCTCCACCCACCTTCTACTGCCACTTCCCCCTCTCCCACCCACCACTGCTGCCACCACCACTTTCCCCACACACCGTCACTTCCCTACCTGTGGGTTCAAGGTCGTGGCTATCCCATGAATGATGGTGGAAGTGCAGCGTGTGCTGACCATGTGGAAGTGAGTGGGGCTTGTCCCCATGTGAGCACAGCAGAGGCAGCCCAGGGCCAGGCCAGATACAGTGAATTGGTAGGCACCCACCTGTGGGCTGGACAAAATTACCCGTTGGGCCAGATCTGGCCCACGGGCTATATATTGCCCACCCCTGCCTAACAGGAAACAATCTATCCTCATCTAATGAGTAGCCCATTATGCCAGATGCCATTCAACCATGTGCCACCCATAAACCACTGCACTGGTTCTGTCATAACTTGATGTTAAACCTTCCAACACTAGTTTCCATCAGTTGTAGATTCTGCTTTTCCACTTCCACTTGGTTATTTTTAAGCAATTTATTTTGTATGGTATCTAGAACATATTTCAAGTATAAAGGGCTTCTTTGATCACTTTAGTAATTTTGTATATCCATCTCACATTTATAATATGATTTTTCCTCTACAGGACATGGCAATTCTTTCACAAAATGTAGAGTCACATCTACCAAGCCTTCACCCTAGTAATTAGACTTAGATTCTGATACCCTTATTCCTATCCAATAGTTAGAATGAATACTTGAAAAGTCAATAAAAGCATTTATTGAATATGATAATACTTGATATGTACAACAATAACCTGACCCTAAGACTGCTAACTGGTTTAACAAAACCAAGGATCATTTAGTTTGAATAAAATACTAACTTCCCAGTAAGCGAGCAATTTATTAGCAACAAAATAAGGTTAAATTCTGCCCTCGTATCCTCATGGGAAAATCTTAGTCTGAATCTGTTTTCATATTTTGCCAAATCAATGTCTAATTTATAGCAGCGAGAAGATATCTGAATATTTGGAATTCAACCAAGCCATAAATAGAATACTAAATTGATTGACAGCCATATTTTTTACATCAGACAATGACTTATTTTGTTTGGCATTATTTTTATGTTTTAAGAATTTATCATGCCACATACAGTATGGATATTTTTGGAACAGTTACATAACATTAACTTTGCCGTTGGTGAATTTTGTTAAAAACTCTCTCTCGCTCTCTCTCTCTTTTGACTTGCCATTGTTTCACTTGAGTTCAGTTGAAATGACAGATTCCTAAATGCCCAAAGGCCCTTATACATTAACTAGTTAATAGAAGATGTCACCATGATTAATGAATGAGAGTTCTTTTAAAGCACTACTTTAAATTACCGTTTTTCATGTCAGTAGTCTGACAGCACGCTATTAAAAGTCACATAAGGACAAAGACAAGAAAACTTTTTTTGAAATATTAGCTAAATCAGTAAAACAAAAGTATAGATCAAACTAGTTATGTTACAGCGTAAAAAGAGAGTCAGTGTGTATTTTAAACTTGTTGAGCACTGGTAACAAAATGGTCAAAACTGGAATATATATAACAGTATTGTGTCCTGTCATGTTCCTCTGTGAACAAACAGAAAATATACTTTCAGCCTTAATTACTTTTATTTAAATGATTAATGTAACAAGGAAGAATAGAGTACCTCTAAAGGATGCTAGGCTGAGACATGCCAATGTCATCAAGCTAGTCTTCAATCCAAAGAGGATCACAGTATTAGTTTGAGCCAGTTGGTGTGTCAAGAATTCTTTCAAGTGTAGCAGAAAATGCATGCAAGCCTGGTTTTGTAGCACAAATAGCTATAAAGAGTGGGGAGTGACTGCCCCAAGCAGTATGACATATGGCAAGCCCAATATGACCCAGAGGTAGAGTAGCAAGGCTGTAAATGAAAGGGCTAGGAATTTGGTTGTGCTTGCTGGGTAAAGAAAGTCACTGAGAAGAGAATTTGAAAGAATGTCCCTGAGAAGAACCACAGCTTCTTTGCACACATTGTTTGCTGGAGAGAGACACAAGGGGATTTGGGAGAAAGGAAATCACCAGTTGCTTCTGTCTGTGCTCATGGGAACAGGACACTGCTTTTTTGTGTGTGCATAAATAAAAAATGTTACAGCAAGACTATAATTTGCTTATAGTGCTGATTTCTCAATCTCATGAGAAATGACCTTTATTTTTGACTCTGGGTAATAAGGTATAAAAAGATACTAAATATATTGCAATCTTCCAAATGTTTCATTGAACTAACATGCACCGAATATTACACCCGAGAGAAGAGAGCAGCAGGACTTTCACAGGGGAGAACTCGGATAATGAATGTAAAAAACTGATCACTGAAGAACACTGCTGCAGAAACACATTACTGACAAGAAGTATTTAAATATTAAATGTACTATACAAAGGGGAGAAGTACAATAAAGTATTTGAGCATATCCAGCTCTGGGACACTAAAAACAAGGAACCTAAAATTAAAAAAAAAAGTTTAATACAAAGAAAGCTGATTATTTTTTTTAGCTCTAATGTCCAAAACTCTAGAGCTGTGATTTTCAGCCAAAGTGATGTGGCACCATGGTGATGGGGCACTGTGAGATCCTTTGAAGGGTACTGCCAAGTATGAGGAGGTAAGTTCAGTTCTAGCTGTTCCTCCCACATGACTTCTTTGGGCCTTGTGCTTCAAGGAGGTAAGCAGTATAATAAATAAACTAGTTCTTCAAATGGGGCACTGCTCAATTCATAAAAAGGTTATGGAATGGTGTCTGGAGTCTAAAAAGGTTGAAAACCACTGCTCTGAAGCAGGGGCTGGCAATCTTTTTCAAGCAGCAGGCTGGAACAACCTGGAACAGCCCTGGCTGTTTCTAAACTGTGTTAACTGATTTGCATCTCACAGTTCATATCAAATTTCAATCTGAAATAAGGGTTAATAGACTATCACTGACCATCTTTCATGCATTTCTTCACTTCTGCAGTAAGAAAGGGCAGGGGGCACCTGATGGTTGGCACGAGCAACAGCAAGGCCTCGATATCTACCGCATATATGTGTAGATTAATACAGTTGAAATTGCCTAGTTTGGACTGCTCTAGTCTGCATTAACTTTAATCCTCATTCAATAAGGATTACTTAATTTGGACTGGAGCCAATTTTAATTTGGACTACAGATGTCCATGTGTATATAGGGATGACTGTAGTCCAGATTAAGCCTAGAAAAATGTAATGTCTATAAATGTCCCCTGTGTCCAGTCTGACATAGGCTGAGTGCCTTTGGCAGCATATCAGTGGCAAAAAGGCTTTCCCTTGCCCCCACCAGAGCCATGCAGCTGGGCGCTGTGTCTTTCCTACAGCTGCTTCTCCCAGCCTCCCACTCCACGGCTGAGGTGCAAACACATCTTCCAGGTGGAAGGGAGCTACACCAGGGCTGGCCTAGCCATGGGAGGGGGTAGGGGCAAGGAAGAGCAATAGCAGCATGGAAACAGCTTCTAACTCCCTGGACCTGGTGCAGCTACCCTCACTGGGGAGCTGTGCCTGCATTGTCACTGCTTCTCTCAGCCTGTCCCCTCATCCCTCCTTCCCCCCCACTCCCTGGCTGTGGTATGAGCACACCTTCCATGCAGAAGGGAGCTGTGCCAGGCCCAACCATCCCAGCCCTGGCTCAGCTTCGCTCTGGCTGGAAGCTTCATGTGCAGGCCAGATCCAGTGACTCTTTGGTCCAGATCCAGCTCATGGGCCATATGTTGCCAACCCTTCTTCTAGAGGATGGTGTTTTCTTAGCAGAACTGTTGAAGATTTTTTACACTGCTATCAAGTCATGGATAGAAGGTGGGGAAATTGTTTGTCAGGTGATACAGAATAGATCCAGCACTGAATTAGGATAGGCTATGCCTGCCTGAGAAAGGTCCCGATTTTCTGCTACAATATGGAAAGCTCAGTCCTTTTCCTCTCTTTATCCCTATGACACATAGTTGTTAAAAACCTTTAGGCTTTAGTCATTTCTCTGGACTGGATATAGTTATATTTCAGAGTCTGGGAGAGAAGATTTTCTACTTTGTCCCCCCTGCAAATCTCCATCCAAGTCCAACTATTAAGGCTCAGTGCTGGGAAGAGCATTTACTTCCCCTATCAGTTTCAGAAAAAAGGATATATTCTTCTATTGCCATGAGGGTGAACACATTTAAATGGGTGGACTCCATAATACAGTAATCATGCTATATAATAGAAAAAGAATGGAAATGAGTAGGCCAGTATGCATTCATTCTGGTACACAGTTGTTCTCCTTCATATTTTCCATCAGGGCATTTAGTACCAGAATGAATGCACACCAAAAATCTATCAAAGACAAAAATACCCAATTACCTGTGGATGCACACTTCTCATAAGACAACCACTCTCTCTCCAATCTCTCAGTTTTAATCCTCCAAGGGAATTTACAAAACACCTTTTGTAAATGAGCCTACAAACTTCACTTTATAAATCTGCTAGATACAAAAAAGCATGGACTAAATATAGAGATTGCATTTATAGCACATTATAAATTGCCTACCATCCAATAACCCCAGGTAACCTTTCTACATTTTACCAGTGGCATTCTATTACCAGGTCAACATTACCCCTCCCCCCACCCCCATATACCTGCCTTATACGTATTGTCTCCCATGGCCTCTGATCCTCACTGCCATGCATTTGCATTTTCACAGACCTGCATTTTGCATATTGGCTTCTATTCCAACAAGAAGAACACAAAACAACAGCAGATTTTCCTTATGCCTGAAGAAGGGCGTATGCCTGAAAGCTTGCAAAGAACAATTTTTCCAACTATGAATTGGTCTAATAAACAGTATCACATTTACCCAAAGAACCTTGTCTGCTTATGCTGTGTAGTGTTTCAGGCTGCAGTACAGTGTGAAGATACCTGAACTAGCTTTAACCCAGCTCTCTAGTGTACTAGAAGCAATCTAGCTGGCAGCATAGAAGCCAGCATGCACTACTTTTACCCTGTTTCTTGGCTAGGTATTAACCTGCATTTAATTCTATTCTGTTATTTGGGACTCAAACTGTTTACAGCTAGCTTGGATAGCTATACATTATATTGGATATAGTTATACTATAATGTCTGATGTAGATAAATTCTCATGTGTTCCTGAGTAACTAAAAGGAGAAAAAGCTGGAACTCAATCTGTATAGAAACCTGTTAGCTTGTCCATGGTTGTATTGATTAATAAATGCCCCCCCCCCCCCCAATTTAAGGGAGACAATGGTACCTCACAGTTTGAAACTAATGACCTAATGATTTGGTCTTACACATACACACACACTATATTGAAAAAATGTAAAATTCTAGTTAAAAAAATGCCAGAGTTAAGGGTTAAGGTTGGGCAAACAAAGATTTGTTTGATCTTACAGGTAATGGTCAAGCAGAGGGAGAACTGACAATGGAGAAAGAGGCTCCTTTTCCTCAATTCATAGATTCATAGATGTTTGGGTCAGAAGGGACCTTAGCAGATCATCAAGTCTGACCCCCTACCCTAGGCAGAAAAGAGAGCTCTGGGTTTTAACGACCCTAGCCAGGTGTATGTCTAGCCTCCTCTTAAAGACCCCCGAGGTAGGGGAGAGCACCACCTCCCTTGGAAGCCCATTCCAGATTTTGGCAACCCTTGCTGTAAAGAAGTTCTTCCTAATGTCTAACCTATATCTGCTCTCTGTCAGTTTGTGGCCATTGTACCTAGTTACCCCAAGGGATGCCCTGGTTAACAGAGCATCTCCTATTCCTTGCTGTCCCCCGATGAATTTGTAGATGGCCACAAGATCCCCTCTCAGCCTTCTCTTGTGGAAGATGAAGAGATCCAGGGCCCTCAATCTCTCCTTATAGTGCTTTGCCTGTAGGCCCCTAACCATACAAGTGGCCTCCTCTGAACCCTCTCAAGGTTGTCCTCATTGCTCTTGGAAAGCGATGCCCAGAACTGGATACAGTACTCCAACTGCAGCCTGACCAATGCTGCATAAAGGGGAAGTATCACCTCCTTGGACCTGTTTGTCATGCACGTGCTAATGCATGATAAAGTGCGGTTAACTTTACTGATCACTTATTCACATTGATGACTCGTGTTTATTTTAGAGCCAACAAAGACTCCAAGATCCCTTTCCATTGCTGTGCTGCGGAGAAGGTCCTCCCCTAGGCTGTAAGCGTGCTGGTGATTCCTTCTCCCTAGGTGCAGCACCTTGCATTTGTCCTGCATCCTGCTCTGTTCCACCTACTTTTCCAACCTGTCCAGATCTGCCTGAAGTCATTCCCTACCCTCTGCTGTGTTAAGTTTACCTCATAATTTGGTATCATCTGTGAATTTGTACAGAGTGCTTTCCACTCCCTCATCCAAGTCACTGATGAAGACATTGAACAGTATTAATCCAAGGACCAAGCCTTGTGGGACTCCACTGCCCACATCTTTCCAGGTTGATACCAACCCATTCACCACCACTCTCTAGGTGCGACCCCTAAGCCAATTTGCTCCCCACCTGACTGTATAATCATCTATGTCATAGTCACTCAGCTTATAGATTCATGAACATTAGGGCTGGAAGGGACCTCAAAGATCATTAAGTCCAGCCCCCTGCCCCAGCTAGGGTCAAAGGATCCCAGCAAGATAAAACGTCCAAACATTTCTTGAATGAGTCCAGAGTAGGTGCCTGCACTACTTCTGGAGGGAGTCTATTCCAGGTCTTGGGGACTCAGACCGTAAAGCTTCTTATCTATAAGAATATAATGAGATATCGTATTGAAGGCCTTCTTAAAATCCAAGCAGATGACATCCACCTCGATTCCTGCATCTAAGCATTTTGTGACCTGGTCATAAAAAGAAACAAGGTTAGTCAGGCAGGATCTACCTGCTATGAATCCATGCTGGTTGCCCTTTAACATTGCTTTCCTCACTTGACCACCACAAAAATGATCCTTAATAATTTCTTCAAAGGTTTTCCTGAGGATAGAGGTGAGACTAGTCTATAGTTATCTGGATCCTTCTTCCTCCTCTTTTTGAAAATAGGGACCACATTGGCCCTTTTCCAGTCCTCTGGGACCTGACCTGAGCACCAAGATTGCTCAAGCATCCATGCCAATGGCTCTGTTATGATACTGGCCAATTCCTTCAGCACCCTTGGATGAAGGTCATCCAGGCCTAGTGACTTAAACATATCCAAGGGTCTCTTCACTAAGTCGGTGTTAACAGTTGGTGGGCTGGTTCCTTTATGCCTGTCTATGATCCAATTGAGAGATTTGTCCTAATCCGAGTTCAGGAATACAGACACAAAAAAACTCATTGAAGAGCTCAGCTTTGTTCCCCCTATCCATCGCTAATTGCCCTTGTTTGCCTATGCTACCCTGTGCCTTCTTTTTGCTCCCTATATACCTGAAGAAGGACTTTTTTTTGTCTTTAATTTTTGTTGCTAGCCTAAGTTTCATTTCTGCTTTGGCCTTTCTGACTGCCTCCCTGCAAGCACGAGCCAAATAGGTATACTCGGCCTTGGTAGCTACCCCCTCCTTCCACAGCCTAGATGCTTCTTTTTTTGCCCAAAGGCTTTCCTGGATTTTTGTGTTCAGCCAAGAGGGTTTCTTGGCCCCTTTGCCCCATTTCCTGTGTAAGGGGATTGTCTCTTTCTGCACCCTTAGAACTACTCCCTTTAGGAATGACCCTAGACCCCCCATTTTGCCAATGCTCTTAAGGTTTAGTGCCTCACTAACTAATCTCCTGAGCACATTGAAGTTAGCCTTTCTGAAGTCTAGCACTTCTGCCCTACTAGTTATATTTCCCACCCTACACCGGATAGTGAATTTAATTAAGTGATAGTCACTGTACCCTAGGTTACCTCTGGTCAGTAGATCCCCAACCAAGTCACCCCCTGTAGCCAGAACCAAGTCCAGTAAGGCATTTCCCCTAGTGGGACTCGACACCACACCAAGGGAAGTGGTGCTGGCTCCTACCCTAGGGGTCTTTAAGAAGTGGCTCGATGCCTACCTGGCTGGGGTCACTTGAGCCCAGTTTCCCTCCTGCCCAGGCAGGGGGTCGAACTTGAAGATCTACAAGGTCCCTTCCGACCCTACTTCTATGATTCTATGATTCTATGACTGCATATCTCCTGTGTTAGGTGAAGGTCCTGTATGCAGGTTAAGAACCTATATGAACAGTTGGATCTAGCTGACTGCTCCTCCAAGCAGATGTCCAGGTAGTTTAGGCCACCCATGACAACCATGTCCCTTAACTGTATGGCCTCTGAGAGCTTTCTGGAGAATTCCAGGTCAAACTCTTCCTCCTGATGTGGTGGTCTGTAGTAGACCCCCACTAGCAAGTCCCTTTCCCCCTGATCCCCTTTCATTCTGGCCCACAATACCTCAATTTGCCCCTCCTCTGATCCCATCTTGATTATGGAAGATGCATATTGCTCCTTCACATAGAGAGCCACACTTCCCCCTTTTCTCCCTACTCTACCTCATCTGTACAGCCTATAGCCCTCAATATTTACTGCCCAATTGTGGGTAGGGTCCCACCAAGTTTCAGTTAGCCCAACAAGATTGAAGTTTTTGTTTGCAAGCAGAAGTGTGAGTTCCTCCTGCTTGTTCCCCATGCTCCTAGCATTAGTATAGGGACAGTTGAGCCCTGCAATGGGTGCCCTTGGTGCCCCCCCCCCCCCGATGCCCATTGGGCCCCTTAGTATTTACATGGGTTGTTCCAGTGCATGGCTCGTGTTTTTTTGATCCTAGGTTCTCACTGTTATCTGCATCCCCATCCCCTGACGAACCTAGTTTAAAGCCTTGCGTAGAAGATCAGTCAACCTGTAAGAGAACAGACCCTTACCTTTTGAAGAGGGATGAAGACAATCCCATCCCAGGGTGCTCCTTTCATGGAATGTGGGTCATGTTCAAAGAAGCCAAAACCCGCCTGATGACACCAACCCTGGAGCCACAGGTTGACTTCTCTGATGCAGGAGTTGTGATGCTGACCATGACTGCTGACCGGGAGGATTGATAAGAAGACCACCTGTGCTCCCGTCTTCCTAAGCCTGGCCACCAGAGACCAGTAGTCACTCATGTTATGGTTCAAACTATTCCTGGCAGCATCATTTGTGCCCACATGGATGAGGACCATGGGATAATAATTGGAGGGCTGAATGAGGTTAGAAATACTCTCAGTGATGTCCCGGATCCAGGCTGTAGGCGGGCAGCATACCTCCCATGCCATGGGGTCAGGGTGACAGATGGGCCCCTCTGTTCCTCTCAGGAGGGAGTCACCCACCATGATGATTTGACGTCTCTTCCTTCAGCTGCCTGGCTGACCCTCAGCCTCCATTGTAGGGGCTGTGGCTTCCTTCATTGCACTCTCCTCCAGTGTTGCCAGGGCCTCATGTCTGTTCCCCAGCTGCACTGGGGAAGATGTCTCAGCAGCATGATGTCTGGCTGTGAAGGTGACCATCTTCTATTCCTCTGCACTGAATCACTCCTGTGTAGGCTCTCCACCAGATGACTGACCCTGCAGAGAATGAAAGTACCCATCAATCTCATCCTTTGCAGCCCTGATCCCCCACAGCTTGCTAACTTCTGCCTGGAGTTCCCTCACCTGCCCCTCCAGGGCCTCAAGCAGGGCACACATGGGACAGGTGAAGGGACTCCTGGCCCCCTGTCACCTCCAGGCCCCAGAGGCCCTGCCACACAACCCCTGTAGACAAGGAGGCAGGGTGCCGCTGACCCATCCAAGGGCCCTGTCTGGGTGGAGGCCTCAGTGGAGCCCCAGGTAGAAGGCAACACCAGGGCAGGGTCCTAGCTGAGCGTCATGTCATAAGCCCCATTGAAAGACTCCTCCTCTTTTATTCACCTGAGGTCTCCTTCCAAAGGTGCTACCTCTTAGTGTTCAGGCCCCTCCTATGCATCCTCCTGCACAAACTCCAGCACAAACTCCAGCTTGCTCCTGAAAAGCGCACCTGTTTGCTAGGCCTATTTGCGCAGCTCGGGAGTGCGGCTCCCTCCTGGCTCCACTATATGGGGACAGGAGGGTGGAAAAATTCCAGTACCCAGCTCCAACACTGCCTGCAGCACCCTCTCCATCCATTGCCCAGCTAAGACCTTGCTTGAAACATGCTCAATGTTAATTAAATCTTTTGGAGATTTTAAAGGCAAAGGTCCAGCAATGCTCAGTCACTTGGCATGTAAGATCTACAAAACACACTTTTCAAATGTGGAAAGATTTTTACAAGGACTGCAAAAGTTACACCTAATTTCAGACCCTCCTTAAGATGAGGAAAGCACTAGACCATCTTAAATAAAGGTAAACAGATTTACTTTTTAACATAGGCCAATAATTTATCATTCTCAGAGATATCAGAAATGTTCTTCTGAAATGTATCAAAGAAATTCAGCCTGAGACAGATAACCAGTATGAGGAATTTCAGCCCAAACAGTTGTTTTAGAAAAGTTATAAGTAAAGGCCTATATTAAAATGTGTAAGGCCACCTGAATAATTCACATCTCTACAGTAGAGCGGGTCACTTCATTCCTAATAGAATGTATTTTAAGTGGAAATTCTACTTCATCCTAATCAAAATGGATCATGTGATAACTTATGTAGAAAGAAACTGAAAGAAAATTTCGAATTTCAAAAGATTTCAAACAATTCTGTTTCATTCTGTTTAAGATTGAGACCATTTTGAAATGTCAGCATTCCCTTCAAAACAAAAATGTTATGTTTGGATCAACTCTAATCACCATACCTGCTTATGAATGCCAAACGGATGTAACAACATCTGCCATTATAGATCTCTGTAGATAAGGGTACTTTTTTACATGCTATAATCTCCTTTAGGAAAACAAAACATTATTAATGTTATTGGTTTGTCCTATTTTCCTTTTGAACCCCATGTAGAGAAACAGAAAGAAGAATTAAAAAATACTGCCTCCTTCCCCCCCAAAGGATCCTAATCCATAACCAAAATCATTCTGTTTAAAAGCTGAAGAGTCATTCAAATCAGACAGAGCTAGGTGAGTTTAAAGAAATATCAGACTGAAGTGCTTACAAAGGCTGAAGACTGTAACAGCCTAAGGGATATGGGTTGCTTGCAGAAATGAAATCCCTAGAGATAAAAATAAGTAACTGCTGCTTTATAAAACTTCTTATTTGTCTGGCAGCAACAAGTAGCTATAGCAAATTTTCAGTATATTAAAACCCATTTCTGAATGTACTGCCATGGGTCAAAGATTTTCACCCAATTAACCATTTTTGAAGCTGTCTGCAGGTTTGCACTTGTGTTTGGTCATGGCTATAAACTTCTTTCTACTTCTGTTTTCACCCATAGCCTGGACAGTAATGGTATTTAAATGCTCTATACCATCTGGAAGAGCAGTGCTGTCTTGCAGAGGGCTGTAACCTAGACATAAGCGCAGACATTCAAAAAGACCAAGGCAGAAGAACTCTAGCTTTCAATCCAAGGTTGGAAGCAAGCAGAACACACATTAACCCTTGTGTGAGGGTTGGAGGGGTGGGGAAGGGCTCAGAACCTGCCTGCACAGCCCAAGTCCAGCAAGTAGGGGGCTCTCATGTGCCTTACAGCATGCCACGTGGGTTCCCCATGCTGCTGAAAACTTCCAAGCAGCCAAACAGATGAACAACTCCTGATTGGCTGGCAGAGACATCATGGCCACCAATCTGGACCTGAATATGGCAGCGGCTCATCATGGCATGCACCCTCATGGCCACGAGCCACCAACTGGCTGCCCCACACGTGCCCACCCAGTGCGCCCTGCTCCCGCCAAGTATGTGTGTGTCAGATACTTGGGTTGTGTGTGTGAGTGTATGTGTGTGTGTGTTTATGACACCTGGGTTCTGTATGTGTGTGTGTGCTCTACACACACACACACACATACCCCATGTATCCTGGACATGCGCGCGCACACACACACACACACACACACACACACACACACACAGAACCCAGGTGTCTGGGGCACAACTGGGCCACGAACTTTCACATAGCCAATGAAGGAAATGCCCACTTCTTGTGCAGCTCTCTGTTCCCTGGGGTAATACAGAATGGGTGCTACACCCATGGGGTCCCCAATTTCATCATAGGCAACATCACTGCTCCCCCAATCTTTGTCAAGGGGCTGGCCTACCTATTTCCCCGGCTCATGAAGTTCTACTGGGGGCAGCTGGACTGTCGGAAGGAGTACTGCAGGTATAGGCCAGGCCTGGCACTGAGAGCGCACACAGTGCAGGGATAGAGAGGGTGGGTCATACACATCAGTGAGGGGCTCTAGCCCTGTACCATGGCTGTCCAGATCCATGAAGCCATGGCCAAGTGCCTCCTCACCTACCTAGACTGGAAGCCTTCCACAAATGAGTGGGGCCAGAGGCCTTTGAGTGCCCATTCCCTGGCACCAGCCCATAGGTGTCCTGCCACAGACTCCTCTGGGCCTGTGTCACAGGCACCACGGCCCACAATCCAGGCTTCCAACACACCATCCCTCTTCCCTTCTCTCTTCCCACCCTGCAAGGTCACACAATGGGGTGCAGAGGAATGCAGCACAAGAAAGAGATGTGCCTCAATTTAAAATGTTACAGTTGTCAAACTTTTCCTGCATTCAATAAAGAAAACCTGTTGAACACTGTCTATGTCTCAGCCTGGTCCCTCCTCCCAATTCACACAAAACAGAAAACCTTTGGTGGAAGGTGGGGGCATTGAGAATGGGGCTGCAGAACCTGTATGGGGGTTTGAGATCTGGGGGAATGACACAGGGCGTGAACTCAACAAACAGGAAAGCTTAGAAGGAAGACATGTGGTAGGGAGCTTTTGACCTGACACCCTACTTTCAGGTGTCCAGAGTCAAGACCAGGGACTCCTCTGTGCAGGAGCTGAACAGCTGCATGGTCCCAGAACCAATGTCTCTCTAAGACTGCTGAAGGCCACAAAGCAGCTGCTGGGCCAGGGGTGTGGGGAAGCAGGGGGAGAGGGAGGGTGCGGACCAGGAGGTATCACTGCAGCAGATGCTGAACACTGCTAGCACTACCAAGCAGGACCCCAGTCCCTTAGCTTCCATGGCCATGTCTCCCTCTTTGAGGACCATAGACCTGCAGCCCTCACCAATGTCTGGGGTTCATGTCAGGCAGATGGCCTGATCTGGGTTCTGCCTATCCCTGCCAAGGCTGCACTGCTCCCCTGCAGAGGGACCCAGGCCAGGCAAAGGGGAGTGGAAGAGCTCCTCTGCAGGACTCCCAGTGGGTGGGTGGATGAGCTGGGGCTACTTGGCTTTGTTGCCAGAAGCTGGCTGCCCCAGTGACCACCTAGCCCAGCAGGATGGTGGGACACACCGTCTCACCCATTCTGAGCACTCCTGTGCCCCTTTGGTACTAGCCTGGAACTGCTTAGGGACCAGAGCATACAGGGCGACCACTAATGGTTCAGGAGCAATGTACATTAACTCCATATTCTGATGTTGTGACATTCTGAACTCCACTGCACTGCCGGCCATTTCTTCCAAACAGTGTTTGGCCATCTGGAGCCCCCCATTGTGTGACTTGACAGCCCAGGTGTGAGCACCCCCAACTTGTCCATTTCCCCCACACATGTCCTGATTCATTCCTCCTGCCAGTCTCACTGCCTCTGGCAACAGGAATTTGCAGTGTGTGGCCTGAGCTCAGAGAATGCTGCCAGAGCTTGTAATGATGCTTCCTCATTTCTCCAGCACCTCCTATGCACATCTTTCATTCACTCAGCAGTGTGTCCTAGGCCCACCATGCTGTCCACTGCAAGCTGGCCTTCTGCACACACATGTGGAGCCTGCAGACAAGGGAGAGGGGTTGCATAACTGCAGGAGTTGGTGGGGAGGGCAGGTCCAGGGCTGGGAGGGGCCCTTGACCATGGGAAGGGGTTTGGGAGTTCTGAGGGGGGCCCTGAGAGGTTGATACTATGAGCTCCTGCACCATGCAAATTGGATTAAGCCGGTGCCCACTGGACTTCACCCATGGATTGGATCAGAGGGGAGGAGAAAAAATGTTGTTGGGTCACTTGCCAGCCTGTCCAGGTACAGGAGTCCAGGAGTCACCCTGGCAGCAGGAGCGAAGTGGCTGAGATAACGGCTCCCACATGGGAATCCTTCCATCACACATGTCCCTTTCCTGGACTTGGAGGGAGGGATTTTTAGGGGGGAAAGGGGACATTTTTTATCTCATTCCTTCAGAGGTTGTCAGACATCTGTGTCGTATCTACTGTCCTGGACCCAGACAATTGCTGTCTGCCAAAACTGCTGTTTACCTTTTTGCCTGCTGAGCTCAAACACTATCAGTGCCTTTCTGTGAGTGCTTTGGAGGGAGGGGGAGTTGTTTACATCCAAGTGCTTGAGGTATTTGTGGTTAGGCTCCAATGTCCCATGGAGCACAGCATAGCCCTGACAGAAATGGCAAGGACATGTTAATTAGGCAGATTTATGATCCCACTGAATAGGACATGCTCTCTTAAGCACCCTAGAGTGGGGGGGGGGGGGCGGAGGAGGAGGACTGGTGCTTTGACTGGGCTCCAGACTGCAACAGGGGAGGGCACAGGTGGTGGGAAAGCAAATGATTCACCCTCCTCCTATACCCCAATATTCCTGCACCCCCTCCCCAGCTCCTACTCCTTTGTGGGCTTCTTAGACATAATGGCTTGAGATGGGGCCATAACTGCAGGGGACAGCCTTTGGTAGCCTCTGCTCCCCCTGCTGCCCCTTCCTCCCACCCCCCTCCCAGCGGCTCCACATTCACTGCAGGACCTGAGTCCCCATCACAGTCATGTGGAGCTGGGGGAAACCTTATAATCCCGAGTTACATGGCATCTTTACATATCACCTAACTTATCAAAAGAAGTGTTGGGAGGAATGGCCTTGGGTTCTGTGGGTCATACCTGGTACATGCTCTGTGCCTCTGAGAAGGGCATAGAGACATGTGATAGGACTCATTTTAGAACGTCTGTGGCCCCTGTGTGGGGAATAGTGTCACAGGGCTTCCCTGCACTGCCTCCTTCTCTAGCAGGATACCTGCAGACAACTTCTGTGGAACAACCCTGGTCCTGTGGGCATGGGGAGTGGGGGAGGTATCTGTCCTGTTCTTGGTGAGGAAGTGAGACAGGTCCTTGTAGAAAGGCATGATCTACCTCCAGCTCACAGACTGCTTTGTGGCATCAAGCATGAGGAAATAATGCCTTCTTATCCCCAGGGATCCTGGTTTTCCATGATAAAAAATCACAAATTCCCTGATAAAAAATGGCAAATTCTCTGATAAAAATCCCCAAATCCATGGTTAAAATTAAATGTCCTCCACAGCCCTGCTGGTGTCCCTCACCCCCCCACCCACAGCCCCTGCCCCCCAGCCCTGCTGGAAGGGGCCCCCAGCTGCCAGGGCTATGGGGCCAGGGACCCAGGTCCACAGCCCCCTGCCCCCAACAGAAGGCAGTGGATGCTACAGCAGGAGCTGGTCCCCTGTTAGCTGCCTGCTTGCTGCAGACTTGGGCGGGGCCAGTTCCCAGAGGCAGCACCCACTCTCAGAGGCAGGGGGGACCTGTGCCACCCAGAACTGTGTGGGGGGGTGGGGAAAGGGCTAGTGTGGGCTGTGGGCTCATGATTCCCACTCTGCTGCCCTGCTCCAGGCCCTCACAGTATGTGCAACCCAATGCCACAGCACACAGGGGGGATGCACACAAAAGCTGTCTGATGCTGTGAGTTCCACCCTGCCCTGGTCACTCTT